>NW_026281723.1:0-54546 GCF_023373465.1 Oncorhynchus keta
AAAATAAAAATAAAACCGAATGGCATTTGTGAAAGGTCGGTTCATTTGACTCTCTCATTTGCTTACTTGTTACGACGATTTAACTGCAGATAAATTATACAACAAAAAAAAAAAGTATCTGAAGATAGTAATTCTTCACCACAAGAACAATCGTTTGTGAGGAGGGTAGCCTAGTGGTTAATTCTGTTCCACACCACACACATTTTTTATTTTGCAGTGCTTTTTTAATCTGCTTCTCCGTTTATTTTGCAGGGCATCTACATCATTTGGTCAGGTGAAATGTATTTGAAATCATATGTCAGGATCTGACATGGCGTCAGGCAACTTTTTGGGCTTTACATTGAAGATTTGTACTTTTTTTTTTTAAGGTTTTAGGTAGCTTCATTTTTAAACACTATGCCTAGTGGTTAGAGCATTGGACTAGTAACCGGAAGGTTGCGAGTTCAAATCCCCGAGCTGACAAGGTACAAATCTGTCGTTCTGCCCCTGAACAGGCAGTTAACCCCACTGTTCCCAGGCCGTCATTGAAAATAAGAATTTGTTCTTAACTGACTTGCCTGGTTAAATAAAGGTAAAAAAAATAAATAAATAAAAAATACTAAATGAGCCAAAGGTTATTTTAAAAAAATGAACCTCAGCTTGGAAAAATAAAATACTTGCAATTACTTTGGACAGTCTCAATAGCATTATCCTCTCTCTCCTCGCCTCCTTCTCAAAACCCATTGGAGGACAAGGTCAGAGGGGCGGGACCTCTGGTTTTGTCATCCAATGGGTTCCGAGAAGGGGGGTGAGAAGTGAAGGTCCCGTGTGCAGTTGGTAGAGCATGGCGCTTGAAACCCCAGGGTTGTGGGTTCAATTCCCACGGGGTCCAGTACGAAAAAATATTTTTAAATAATTCAAATGTATGCACTCACTTCTAAGTAAGTCGCTCTGGAAAAGAGCGTCTGCGAACTGACATAAATGTAGAAGAGAGAGGACGCGAGGATCAAGCAATTGATGTACTCCCCTTGCGTCATTTCTCCTCGCCACCTCAAAAACCATTGGCTGAGAAGCTCAGAGGTCTCTCCTCTCGGAATGCCAAGCCATCAGAAAAATCGCCTGTGTTTTTATTGGCTGCGACGAAGATAGAGGGGAAAGACGTTTTAATCTGACGGAAGGAGTAGTACCACAGATTCTTTGGTGGTACATAGATATTTTGAGGATGTTTTTCACCTTTCCCCCAGTCCCCATTTTGCGTTAAAGTGTTTGTTTTCACCCCACCCAGTAGGTGGCGGCAATACACCTTTTTTGGTTGTAGTCAGGCAGAGATGAAGAAGAAGATTGAGGGGAGGGGGAATGCAAAGATCATATAAAATAGTTAAGTGACCAATCAAACGATGGAAATACATGTCCTCAAAGAAGGAAGGAAGGAAGGAAGGAAGGAAGGAAGGAAGGAAGGCAGGAGGCGAGATCAGGTGGGACGATTCTAGCCAATGAGAGGGCAGATACACAAAAGGTGTGTAAAGTAAATAAGTAAAACTACTTTAAAGTAATACTTAAGTATTTTTGGGGTGTATCTGTAATTTACTTTTGACTATTTATATATTTTTTTACAACTTTTACTTTCACTCCACTACATTCCTAAAGAAAATAATGTACTTTTTACTGCATACATTTTCCCTGACACTTTAAAAGTTCTTGTTACATTTGAAATGCTCAGGCAGGACAACAATATGGTCCAATTCACACACCTATCAATATAACATTGTCATCCCTACTGCCTCTGATCTGGCAGACTCACTAAATACAAAATACTGCGTTAGTAAATTATGTTTGGAGTGTTGGAGTGCCTGTCTGTCTAGTTTTCTTAATATCAGGAATTTGATGTGTAGCATTTACGTTATCTTTGTACTTTTACTCCAATATAGAGTACTTTTACCCCAATATAGAGTACTTTTACTCCAATATAGAGTACTTTTACTCCAATATAGAGTACTTTTACCCCAATATAGAGTACTTTTACTCCAATATAGAGTACTTTTACTCCAATATAGAGTACTTTTACTCCAATATAGAGTACTTTTACTCCAATATAGAGTACTTTTACTCCAATATAGAGTACTTTTACCCCAATATAGAGTACTTTTACTCCAATATAGAGTACTTTTACTCCAATATAGAGTACTTTTACTCCAATATAGAGTACTTTTACTCCAATATAGAGTACTTTTACTCCAATATAGAGTACTTTAACTCCAATATAGAGTACTTTTACTCCAATATAGAGTACTTTTACTCCAATATAGAGTACTTTTTCCACCGCTGTACTTAAGTACATTTAAAACCAGATACTTTATTTTTAATTTTTACTCAAGTAGTATTTGACTGGGTGACTTTCGCTTTTACTTGAGTCATTTTTTTTATTAAGGTATCTTTACTTTTACTCGAGTATGACAGCTGGGTACTTTTTCCACCACAGGGTACATGTGTAAACGACGGTCACAACTAAGGCCTTTTATCAATTAGATCTGCTCACCTCCTGCTGGATACACATCGAGTATCCTCCATGAAAGGTGGCGACCGAGAAGGGGAGGACAATTTTACCGTTTGCCTACGATTTTACACACTCCTCGATCACTCAAACACTTATCGGTTTCAGGGTCACAGAGGAGAGAGGACGGAGGAGAGAGGACGGAGGACGGTCTTTTGCCCAAACTAGATAACCCCTAAAATCATTTTTCTCAAAGTTGCCATAATGTCACGTGCAACCTAAACATTACAAAACTTTAATTAGATCGTATAATCCTCATGTAATTCGACACTCTCTTCTCGACCTCCGTATAAAAAAGGGGCTCAACTCGCACGGGCAGACAAATCTTCTCGCTTCGCCACTTCCTCTCTGGGAAAATGTCCATATTCTTGCAAGTTACATTTTTTCTAAAATAACCACTGTGACACTTCAAAATGCTCAGCTGTTTAGCTAAATATATATATACAGTGCCTTGCGAAAGTATTCGGCCCCCTTGAACTTTGCGACCTTTTGCCACAATTTCAGGCTTCAAATATAAAGATATAAAACTGTATTTTTTTGTGAAGAATCAACAACAAGTGGGACACAATCATGAAGTGGAACGAGCATTCATTATATAATGTTAGTATAATATTAATTATAATGTTAGTATAATATTAATTATAATGTTAGTATAATATTAATTATAATGTTAGTATAATATTAATTATATAATGTTAGTATAATATTAATTATAATGTTAGTATAATATTCATTATAATGTTAGTATAATATTCATTATATAATGTTAGTATAATATTCATTATATAATGTTAGTATAATATTAATTATAATGTTAGTATAATATTCATTATAATGTTAGTATAATATTCATTATATAATGTTAGTATAATATTCATTATAATGTTAGTATAATATTCATTATATAATGTTAGTATAATATTCATTATATAGTGTTAGTATAATATTAATTATATAATGTTAGTATAATATTCATTATAATGTTAGTATAATATTAATTATAATGTTAGTATAATATTCATTATAATGTTAGTATAATATTCTTTATATAATGTTAGTATAATATTCATTATAATGTTAGTATAATATTCATTATATAATGTTAGTATAATATTGCTGTATGCTCTGAGATAAAATACACATTAACATATTGAGCTAAGTACAGAGCCAAATATAGGGCTGTAAAATATTAGGAATGTATAGTATTTTAGTATACCTACACGTTAGAAACAGACTACATTATAGGGGATGACACAGATGCCAGGATAGCTGGACATACCAAGGCCAGAGGGATATACAAAGGAGGTGGTCAGTCAAATGACTAACTGATGACCAATAGACATAGTTATATTTTTAGGATGGAGATGCAGAAGGAATGACAGAGAAGACACATAGTCTGTTGCTCTGAGATAAAGACACACATAGGAACATATTGAGCTAAGTGCAGAGCCAAAGCAGAGGGCTGTAAAATAGAGGAATGTATAGTATTTTTAGTATAGCTGGACACACTAGAAACAGACTACATGAAGGGGAGGTGACACAGATGCTCGGATAGCTGGACATACCAAGGCCAGAGGGATATACAAAGGAGGGGGTCAGTCAAATGACTAACTGATGACCAATAGACATAGTCTGTTGCTCTGAGATAAAGACACACATACATAGTAACATATTGAGCTAAGTGCAGAGCCAAAGCAGAGGGCTGTAAAATAGAGGAATGTATAGTATTTTTAGTATAGCTGGACACGCTAGAAACTGAGGAGACACATAGTCTGCTGATCCTAGATAATACACAAACAAAAGAATGAATTGAGCTGAGTGCAGTGTAGTGGCCAATAGATTCAAACATGACACGACCAATAACCTTTTGAATTCAATGATAGACTTTTAATACACCCCCGTATCAGAAGCCGGAGAGCCCCTCGGGACTCACGGGACCCGCAGGACTCACGGGACCCACAGGACTCACGGGACCCACAGGACTCACGGGACCCGCAGGACTCACGGGACCCGCAGGACTCACGGGACCCACAGGACTCACGGGACCCACAGGACTCACGGGACCCACAGGACTCACGGGACCCACAGGACTCACGGGACCCACAGGACTCACGGGACCCACAGGACTCACCCCCTCCAGAGCTCTCGCTCTCCTTTTTATCTCCTTGCATACATTATCAGTTCATCCCCCAATGCAAATACCCTTACATTCCAATCTTTACGTCCTGCTTGTTCAGCCCAGTAACGCCCACATCTGCTTTCGGACAGATTATATGATGTCAAGACCCTTCCTTTGACCTAAAGATAATAATTTACATCCCCCCCCTTCCTGTGGCCTGTGCTCAGACCCTGTAATTAACTCTGTGTCCCTATTGTATGTGTCTTTCATCTCATGTAGCTTTAGGGTTCCCATCTGTTCTGGTCCCCTGCTCTTCATATGGTTATCTAAGGTCAAACAGACTTGTGTTTCCCCTGTGATGTGACCGATGCCTGCAATCCATCAGTTAGTCACCTGGCCGACCCCGTCCCCAGGCCATCCATCAGTTAGTCACCTGGCCGACCCCGTCCCCAGGCAATCCATCAGTTATTCACCTGGCCGACCCCGTCCCCAGGCAATCCATCAGTTAGTCACCTGGCCGACCCCGTCCCCAGGCAATCCATCAGTTAGTCACCTGGCCGACCCCGTCCCCAGGCAATCCATCAGTTAGTCACCTGGCCGACCCCGTCCCCAGGCAATCCATCAGTTAGTCATTGACTGTCCAGCTAGCCTAAGCGTCTATGTGTCTGCATTTTTAGTGTCCCCTATGACCTTTAACTTCTTCCTGCCCTATACAATACAGAATGCATTTTACCAGAACAGAACCCATAAGTGTACCTTTTTCTCTTTTGTTATCAAATCATGTATATAATTAAATCATGTATATAATCTCTCCCTCAGCAGGAACAAAGCAAAGGTCTTGTCCTCATTATAATCTGATAATCTGAAAGCAGGGATAAGCATTATTGAGCTGAACAAGCAGGATGCACGGATTGGAATGTAAACTCATTTTACATGTGGGATGGGCTCATATGCAATATGTGGATAAATACTGGGGCCAGGGCTCTGGAAAAGGGGTGGGTCCCGCGGGGGCTCTCCGGCTTGTCATACTCTTGTATTAAAAGTCTATAATTGAATTCAAAGTTCTTCATTGTGTCATATTTGAACCAATTTTTCTACTACACACGTAAAACATAGGCATGCAGTACATACATTATTTTTAGAACATGGAAAGAGTTCTGCCATCGTTGTAACCAAAAGCAGATACTAAGGGGGAGGGACTTTATTTACATATGTGACGTAGACAAATACTATGTATGTATAAAAGCAAAGCCAGTGCTAAGAAGCGGCGGCTATTCCGCGGACCAGCACGGCTTTTAATTACTTGTATTAATAAAGTCTACTTTGAAATTCAAAAGTTCTTCTGAGAGTATTATATTTCTGAAACAATTATCTACGACACGCACACGCGCCAGTCTACCGTCATAACAAGATGGCAGCCTCCTTGAGCCGGTTGCACCACATTTCACTTCACGTTACAAACGTGGATAAAATAGCGTATGAACTTGTTTCTAAATTTAAGTTTAATTTATTTGTTGCGAGGTTGACGGAGAAGTCTAAACAGTTGGCTTTCAGGAAAGGAGCGGCAGTTTTCGTCGTCAATGAAAGACCATTGAATGGAGTAACACTGTCGAGCAAGAGCAACATTCAAACCGGGATAAAGAACGACAAGGATCCGAAATGTCTCTACGATGTCAACCCACACTATTCCGTCGACACCGCGTCTAACGTCTGTTTCGAAGTAGAAAACGTGGAAAGGTCATTCAAGTCCCTTCGCAACATTGGCTGCGATTTCTTGGTGCCTCCGACAGAGGTGTGTGACGAGAAAGGGATTGTCACCTATTCAGTCGTCAAATCAATCGTGGGAAATGTGAACCACACGCTCATTGACACGAGTAAATACAAGGGGAGTTTCTTACCCGGGTTTCAGGAGGTTGAAAACGTGACGGAAAACGGCACACCGGTGTCTGAGAGTACAGAGTCTTCTTGTCCAGTCACTCATTTTGATCACATCACCTATGCTTGTCCGAGACGGTGCACACCGCAAGTGATGAGCTGGTATGAGAGGCACTTTGGCTTCCACAGGTTCTTCATTGACAGGTTAAGTGGCTTTCAATTATTTTTTTAAATTATGATTCAGCAATTTGAAAATAATGAATTGTTAGATGATGATTGATCATGCATCTCAATCACAAACGGATGCAGTGAATGTAATATGAATGAAAGTTACTGTGAGTTATTGTGAGTATAGAACATTTTGTTGTTGTTTTGGTTGGGCACCAGACCAGTTAGTGCTGTCACGCCACTCTGTGTCATAAGCCAAACATGTGGAATGATAGTACAAACTGGGTTTGGTACCCAGGCTACGCTATAAAGATAAACCCTATAATTAGGCATTTTTAATACTAATTAAATAGCATGTCTATGGGATTAACAATGAAGACAAATAGATGCTCTTTCTGTAAGTGTTTTTTTTTCTCCATCTTTTTACAAATAATAAATAAATGGATTCTGTCTGTTTTCCCTTAGTAATGAGGATGTGGATGAGGGCTATGTTCTGAACACGGAGGGCATTGGACTGCGTCTCACAGCCATGGAGTACTGGAAATGCAGCCAAACCGGAATAAAGCTTCCCTTCACAGATGACAAACAACCCGACTGCAAGTTTGTCATTGCGGAGTCGCTGCCTGACCAAGGTCATCACTTTCAGAGAGTTATACAGCTTAAAATGTTGTTTTTTCCGTGCTTCCTCAAATCCTCTCTTCTCCTCTTTCTCACCTGTTTTGGAAGAGAAGGTCAAAGGTCCCTCATCTTTTAATAGGATTTGAGGAGGTTAGGAGTAGAGGTTGACACGGGAATGAACATTCAGTCCTGCCAACAAAAATATTTCCCCCTGTACTGCCCTGATCCGGCAACAGTTCTATAACCCCAGAACTGTCCTGATCCGGCAACAGTTCTATAACCCCAGAACTGTCCTGATCCGGCAACAGTTCTATAACCCCAGAACTGTCCTGATCCGGCAACAGTTCTATAACCCCAGAACTGTCCTGATCCGGCAACAGTTCTATAACCCCAGAACTGTCCTGATCCGGCAACAGTTCTATAACCCCAGAACTGTCCTGATCCGGCAACAGTTCTATAACCCCAGAACTGTCCTGATCCGGCAACAGTTCTATAACCCCAGAACTGTCCTGATCCGGCAACAGTTCTATAACCCCAGAACTGTCCTGATCCGGCAACAGTTCTATAACCCCAGAACTGCCCTGATCCGGCAACAGTTCTATAACCCCAGAACTGCCCTGATCCGGCAACAGTTCTATAACCCCAGAACTGTCCTGATCCGGCAACAGTTCTATAACCCCAGAACTGTCCTGATCCGGCAACAGTTCTATAACCCCAGAACTGTCCTGATCCGGCAACAGTTCTATAACCCCAGAACTGTCCTGATCCGGCAACAGTTCTATAACCCCAGAACTGTCCTGTCCCTTCCTGATAAAAGTCCATCCCGTGCGCAGAAATATGTAGGCTATTATGTTTAAGGACTATTACAAATAATGTAATATTGCGACTGTGATATGTGGTTGTATTGTCTAATTGTAGTTAAATGTTCTGACTGTAGGTGTAACAGTGTTGCTTCCGTCCCACTCATCGCCCCTACCTGGACTCGAACCAGGGACTCTCTGCACACATCGACAGTACAGCACAAGTCGATCTATTTTTGTTTCATTCTTCACCTAAAATGTCACGGGGGTTTAGTTAAAATGCAAACAATTGGCCTTGATGGTAAAGTTGTTGGAGGGTTTAACTATGCTGCTTCAGGCTGCTTGATGGTAAAGTTGTTGGGGGGTTTAACTATGCTGCTTCAGGCTGCTTGATGGTAAAGTTGTTGGGGGTTTAGCTATGCTGCTTGGGCTTGATGGTAAGGTTGTTGGGGGGTTCAGCTGTGCTGCTTCAGGCTGCTTGGGCTTGATGGTAAAGTTGTTGGGGGTTTAGCTATGCTGCTTCAGGCTGCTTGGGCTTGATGGTAAAGTTGTTGGGGGTTTGGCTATGCTGCTTCAGGCTGCTTGATGGTAAAGTTGTTGGGGGTTTAGCTATGCTGCTTGATGGTAAAGTTGTTGGGGGGTTTAGCTATGCTGCTTCAGGCTGCTTGGGCTTGATGGTAAAGTTGTTGGGGGTTTAGCTATGCTGCTTCAGGCTGCTTGGGCTTGATGGTAAAGTTGTTGGGGGTTTGGCTATGCTGCTTCAGGCTGCTTGGGCTTGATGGTAAAGTTGTTGGGGGTTTGGCTATGCTGCTTGGGCTTGATGGTAAAGTTGTTGGGGGTTTAGCTATGCTGCTTCAGGCTGCTTGGGCTTGATGGTAAAGTTGTTGGGGGTTTAGCTATGCTGCTTCAGGCTGCTTGTGCTTGATGGTAAAGTTGTTGGGGGTTTGGCTATGCTGCTTGGGCTTGATGGTAAGGTTGTTGGGGGGTTCAGCTGTGCTGCTTCAGGCTGCTTGGGCTTGATGGTAAAGTTGTTGGGGGTTTAGCTATGCTGCTTCAGGCTGCTTGGGCTTGATGGTAAAGTTGTTGGGGGTTTAGCTATGCTGCTTCAGGCTGCTTGGGCTTGATGGTAAAGTTGTTGGGGGGTTTAGCTATGCTGCTTCAGGCTTGCTTGGGCTTGATGGTAAAGTTGTTGGGGGTTTAGCTATGCTGCTTCAGGCTGCTTGATGGTAAAGTTGTTGGGGGTTTAGCTATGCTGCTTCAGGCTGCTTGGGCTTGATGGTAAGGTTGTTGGGGGTTTAGCTATGCTGCTTCAGGCTGCTTGGGCTTGATGGTAAGGTTGTTGGGGGTTTAGCTATGCTGCTTGGGCTTGATGGTAAAGTTGTTGGGGGGTTTAACTATGCTGCTTCAGGCTGCTTGATGGTAAAGTTGTTGGGGGTTTAGCTATGCTGCTTCAGGCTGCTTGATGGTAGTCTAGCCATGGTACTGTAGGAGGGAGGGGCTGTTAGATGAAGACATGCTAGTCTAGCCAGGGTACTGTAGGAGGGAGGGGCTGTTAGATGAAGACATGCTAGTCTAGCCAGGGTACTGTAGGAGGGGGGCTGTTAGATGAAGACATGCTAGCCAGGGCACTGTAGGAGGGAGGGGCTGTTCGATGAATACATGCTAGCCAGGGTACTGTAGGAGGGAGGGGCTGTTAGATGAAGACATGCTAGTCTAGCCAGGGTACTGTAGGAAGGGGGGCTGTTAGATGAAGACATGCTAGCCAGAGGGTACTGTAGGAGGGAGGGGCTGTTAGATGAAGACATGCTAGTCTAGCCAGGGTACTGTAGGAGGGAGGGGCTGTTAGATGAAGACATGCTAGTCTAGCCAGGGTACTGTAGGAGGGAGGGTCTGTTGTTAGATGAAGACATGCTAGCCAGGGTACTGTAGGAGGGAGGGGCTGTTAGATGAAGACATGCTAGCCAGGGTACTGTAGGAGGGAGGGGCTGTTAGATGAAGACATGCTAGTCTAGCCAGGGTACTGTAGGAGGGAGGGGCTGTTAGATGAAGACATGCTAGCCAGGGTACTGTAGGAGGGAGGGGCTGTTAGATGAAGACATGCTAGCCAGGGTACTGTAGGAGGGAGGGGCTGTTAGATGAAGACATGCCAGCCAGGGTACTGTAGGAGGGAGGGTCTGTTGTTAGATGAAGACATGCTAGCCAGGGTACTGTAGGAGGGAGGGGCTGTTAGATGAAGACATGCTAGTCTAGCCAGGGTACTGTAGGAGGGAGGGGCTGTTAGATGAAGACATGCTAGCCAGGGTACTGTAGGAGGGAGGGGCTGTTAGATGAAGACATGCTAGCCTAGCCAGGGTACTGTAGGAGGGAGGGGCTGTTAGATGAAGTCATGCTAGTCTAGCCAGGGTACGGTACTGTAGGAGGGAGAGACTGTTAGATGAAGACATGCTAGTCTAGCCAGGGTACTGTAGGAGGGAGGGGCTGTTAGATGAAGACATGCTAGCCAGGGTACTGTAGGAGGGAGGGGCTGTTAGATGAAGACATGCTAGCCAGGGTACTGTAGGAGGGAGGGGCTGTTAGATGAAGACATGCTAGTCTAGCCAGGGTACTGTAGGGGGGAGGGGCTGTTAGATGAAGACATGCTAGTCTAGCCAGGGTACTGTAGGAGGGAGGGGCTGTTAGATGAAGACATGCTAGCCAGGGTACTGTAGGAGGGAGGGGCTGTTAGATGAAGACATGCTAGTCTAGCCAGGGTACTGTAGGAGGGAGGGGCTGTTAGATGAAGACATGCTAGCCTAGCCAGGGTACTGTAGGAGGGAGGGGCTGTTAGATGAAGACATGCTAGTCTAGCCAGGGTACTGTAGGAGGGAGGGGCTGTTAGATGAAGACATGCTAGCCTAGCCAGGGTACTGTAGGAGGGAGGGGCTGTTAGATGAAGACATGCTAGTCTAGCCAGGGTACTGTAGGAGGGAGGGGCTGTTAGATGAAGACATGCTAGTCTAGCCAGGGTACTGTAGGAGGGAGGGGCTGTTAGATGAAGACATGCTAGTCTAGCCAGGGTACTGTAGGAGGGAGGGGCTGTTAGATGAAGACATGCTAGCCTAGCCAGGGTACTGTAGGAGGGAGGGGCTGTTAGATGAAGACATGCTAGTCTAGCCAGGGTACTGTAGGAGGGAGGGGCTGTTAGATGAAGACATGCCAGCCAGGGTACTGTAGGAGGGAGGGTCTGTTGTTAGATGAAGACATGCTAGCCAGGGTACTGTAGGAGGGAGGGGCTGTTAGATGAAGACATGCTAGCCAGGGTACTGTAGGAGGGAGGGGCTGTTAGATGAAGACATGCTAGTCTAGCCAGGGTACTGTAGGAGGGAGGGGCTGTGAGATGAAGACATGCTAGCCAGGGTACTGTAGGAGGGAGGGGCTGTTAGATGAAGACATGCTAGCCTAGCCAGGGTACTGTAGGAGGGAGGGGCTGTTAGATGAAGACATGCTAGCCTAGCCAGGGTACTGTAGGAGGGAGGGGCTGTTAGATGAAGTCATGCTAGTCTAGCCAGGGTACGGTACTGTAGGAGGGAGAGACTGTTAGATGAAGACATGCTAGTCTAGCCAGGGTACTGTAGGAGGGAGGGGCTGTTAGATGAAGACATGCTAGCCAGGGTACTGTAGGAGGGAGGGGCTGTTAGATGAAGACATGCTAGCCAGGGTACTGTAGGAGGGAGGGGCTGTTAGATGAAGACATGCTAGTCTAGCCAGGGTACTGTAGGAGGGAGGGGCTGTTAGATGAAGACATGCTAGTCTAGCCAGGGTACTGTAGGAGGGAGGGGCTGTTAGATGAAGACATGCTAGCCAGGGTACTGTAGGAGGGAGGGGCTGTTAGATGAAGACATGCTAGTCTAGCCAGGGTACTGTAGGAGGGAGGGGCTGTTAGATGAAGACATGCTAGTCTAGCCAGGGTACTGTAGGAGGGAGGGGCTGTTAGATGAAGTCATGCTAGTCTAGCCAGGGTACGGTACTGTAGGAGGGAGAGACTGTTAGATGAAGACATGCTAGTCTAGCCTGGGTACTGTTGGAGGGAGGGGCTGTTAGATGAAGACATGCTAGCCTAGCCAGGGTACTGTAGGAGGGAGGGGCTGTTAGATGAAGACATGCTAGTCTAGCCAGGGTACTGTAGGAGGGAGGGGCTGTTAGATGAAGACATGCTAGTCTAGCCAGGGTACTGTAGGAGGGAGGGGCTGTTTGATGAAGACATGCTAGCCAGGGTACTGTAGGAGGGAGGGGCTGTTAGATGAAGACATGCTAGTCTAGCCAGGGTACTGTAGGAGGGAGGGGCTGTTAGATGAAGACATGCTAGTCTAGCCAGGGTACTGTAGGAGGGAGGGGCTGTTAGATGAAGACATGCTAGTCTAGCCAGGGTACTGTAGGAGGGAGGGGCTGTTAGATGAAGACATGCTAGTCTAGCCAGGGTACTGTAGGAGGGAGGGGCTGTTAGATGAAGACATGCTAGCCAGGGTACTGTAGGAGGGAGGGGCTGTTAGATGAAGACATGCTAGTCTAGCCAGGGTACTGTAGGAGGGACGGGCTGTTAGATGAAGACATGCTAGCCTAGCCAGGGTACTGTAGGAGGGAGGGGCTGTTAGATGAAGACATGCTAGTCTAGCCAGGGTACTGTAGGAGGGAGGGGCTGTTAGATGAAGTCATGCTAGTCTAGCCAGGGTACGGTACTGTAGGAGGAGAGACTGTTAGATGAAGACATGCTAGTCTAGCCAGGGTACTGTAGGAGGGAGGGGCTGTTTGATGAAGACATGCTAGCCAGGGTACTGTAGGAGGGAGGGGCTGTTAGATGAAGACATGCTAGCCAGGGTACTGTAGGAGGGAGGGGCTGTTAGATGAAGACATGCTAGTCTAGCCAGGGTACTGTAGGAGGGAGGGGCTGTTAGATGAAGACATGCTAGTCTAGCCAGGGTACTGTAGGAGGGAGGGGCTGTTAGATGAAGACATGCTAGCCAGGGTACTGTAGGAGGGAGGGGCTGTTAGATGAAGACATGCTAGTCTAGCCAGGGTACTGTAGGAGGGAGGGGCTGTTAGATGAAGACATGCTAGCCTAGCCAGGGTACTGTAGGAGGGAGGGGCTGTTAGATGAAGACATGCTAGTCTAGCCAGGGTACTGTAGGAGGGAGGGGCTGTTAGATGAAGACATGCTAGCCTAGCCAGGGTACTGTAGGAGGGAGGGGCTGTTAGATGAAGACATGCTAGTCTAGCCAGGGTACTGTAGGAGGGAGGGGCTGTTAGATGAAGACATGCTAGTCTAGCCAGGGTACTGTAGGAGGGAGGGGCTGTTAGATGAAGACATGCTAGCCAGGGTACTGTAGGAGGGAGGGGCTGTTAGATGAAGACATGCTAGTCTAGCCAGGGTACTGTAGGAGGGAGGGGCTGTTAGATGAAGACATGCTAGTCTAGCCAGGGTACTGTAGGAGGGAGGGGCTGTTAGATGAAGACATGCTAGTCTAGCCAGGGTACTGTAGGAGGGAGGGGCTGTTAGATGAAGACATGCTAGTCTAGCCAGGGTACTGTAGGAGGGAGGGTCTGTTGTTAGATGAAGACATGCTAGCCAGGGTACTGTAGGAGGGAGGGGCTGTTAGATGAAGACATGCTAGTCTAGCCAGGGTACTGTAGGAGGGAGGGGCTGTTAGATGAAGACATGCTAGTCTAGCCAGGGTACTTCAGGAGGGAGGGGCTGTTAGATGAAGACATGCTAGCCAGGGTACTGTAGGAGGGAGGGGCTGTTAGATGAAGACATGCTAGTCTAGCCAGGGTACTGTAGGAGGGAGGGGCTGTTAGATGAAGACATGCTAGTCTAGCCAGGGTACTGTAGGAGGGAGGGGCTGTTAGATGAAGTCATGCTAGTCTAGCCAGGGTACGGTACTGTAGGAGGGAGAGACTGTTAGATGAAGTCATGCTAGTCTAGCCAGGGTACGGTACTGTAGGAGGGAGAGACTGTTAGATGAAGACATGCTAGTCTAGCCAGGGTACTGTAGGAGGGAGGGGCTGTTAGATGAAGACATGCTAGCCTAGCCAGGGTACTGTAGGAGGGAGGGGCTGTTAGATGAAGACATGCTAGTCTAGCCAGGGTACTGTAGGAGGGAGGGGCTGTTAGATGAAGACATGCTAGTCTAGCCAGGGTACTGTAGGAGGGAGGGGCTGTTAGATGAAGACATGCTAGCCAGGGTACTGTAGGAGGGAGGGGCTGTTAGATGAAGACATGCTAGTCTAGCCAGGGTACTGTAGGAGGGAGGGGCTGTTAGATGAAGACATGCTAGCCTAGCCAGGGTACTGTAGGAGGGAGGGGCTGTTAGATGAAGACATGCTAGTCTAGCCAGGGTACTGTAGGAGGGAGGGGCTGTTAGATGAAGACATGCTAGTCTAGCCAGGGTACTGTAGGAGGGAGGGGCTGTTAGATGAAGACATGCTAGCCAGGGTACTGTAGGAGGGAGGGGCTGTTAGATGAAGACATGCTAGCCTAGCCAGGGTACTGTAGGAGGGAGGGGCTGTTAGATGAAGACATGCTAGTCTAGCCAGGGCACTAGCCAGGGTACTGTAGGAGGGAGGGGCTGTTAGATGAAGACATGCTAGTCTAGCCAGGGTACTGTAGGAGGGAGGGGCTGTTTGATGAAGACATGCTAGCCAGGGTACTGTAGGAGGGAGGGGCTGTTAGATGAAGACATGCTAGTCTAGCCAGGGTACTGTAGGAGGGAGGGGCTGTTAGATGAAGACATGCTAGTCTAGCCAGGGTACTGTAGGAGGGAGGGGCTGTTAGATGAAGACATGCTAGTCTAGCCAGGGTACTGTAGGAGGGAGGGGCTGTTAGATGAAGACATGCTAGCCAGGGCACTGTAGGAGGGAAGGGCTGTTTGATGAAGACATGCTAGCCAGGGTACTGTAGGAGGGAGGGGCTGTTAGATGAAGACATGCTAGTCTAGCCAGGGTACTGTAGGAGGGGGGGCTGTTAGATGAAGACATGCTAGCCAGGGTACTGTAGGAGGGAGGGGCTGTTAGATGAAGACATGCCAGCCAGGGTACTGTAGGAGGGAGGGTCTGTTGTTAGATGAAGACATGCTAGCCAGGGTACTGTAGGAGGGAGGGGCTGTTAGATGAAGACATGCTAGTCTAGCCAGGGTACTGTAGGAAGGGGGGGCTGTTAGATGAAGACATGCTAGCCAGGGTACTGTAGGAAGGAGGGGCTGTTAGATGAAGACATGCCAGCCAGGGTACTGTAGGAGGGAGGGTCTGTTGTTAGATGAAGACATGCTAGCCAGGGTACTGTAGGAGGGAGGGGCTGTTAGATGAAGACATGCTAGTCTAGCCAGGGTACTGTAGGAGGGAGGGGCTGTTAGATGAAGACATGCTAGTCTAGCCAGGGTACTGTAGGAGGGAGGGGCTGTTAGATGAAGACATGCTAGCCAGGGTACTGTAGGAGGGAGGGGCTGTTAGATGAAGACATGCTAGTCTAGCCAGGGTACTGTAGGAGGGAGGGGCTGTTAGATGAAGACATGCTAGTCTAGCCAGGGTACTGTAGGAGGGAGGGGCTGTTAGATGAAGACATGCTAGTCTAGCCAGGGTACTGTAGGAGGGAGGGGCTGTTAGATGAAGACATGCTAGCCAGGGTACTGTAGGAGGGAGGGGCTGTTAGATGAAGACATGCTAGTCTAGCCAGGGTACTGTTGTTAGATGAAGGTACTGTAGGAGGGAGGGGCTGTTAGATGAAGACATGGTCTAGCCAGGGTACTGTAGGAGGGTTAGATGAAGACATGCTAGTCTAGCCAGGGTACTGTAGGTAGGAGAGGGAGGGGCTGTTAGATGAAGACATGCTAGTCTAGCCAGGGTACTGTAGGAGGGAGGGGCTGTTAGATGAAGTCATGCAGGGTCTGTAGAGGGAGGGGCTGTTAGATGAAGACATGGTACTGTAGGGAGGGAGGGAGGGGCTGTTAGATGAAGACATGCTAGTCTAGCCAGGGTACTGTAGGAGGGAGGGGCTGTTAGATGAAGACATGCTAGCCAGGGTACTGTAGGAGGGAGGGGCTGTTAGATGAAGACATGCTAGTCTAGCCAGGGTACTGTAGGAGGGAGGGGCTGTTAGATGAAGACATGCTAGTCTAGCCAGGGTACTGTAGGAGGGAGGGGCTGTTAGATGAAGACATGCTAGTCTAGCCAGGGTAGGGTGTAGGAGGGAGGGGCTGTTTGATGAAGACATGCTAGCCAGGGTACTGTAGGAGGGAGGGGCTGTTAGATGAAGACATGCTAGTCTAGCCAGGGTACTGTAGGAGGGAGGGGCTGTTAGATGAAGACATGCTAGTCTAGCCAGGGTACTGTAGGAGGGAGGGGCTGTTAGATGAAGACATGCTAGTCTAGCCAGGGTACTGTAGGAGGGAGGGGCTGTTAGATGAAGACATGCTAGCCTAGCCAGGGTACTGTAGGAGGGAGGGGCTGTTAGATGAAGACATGCTAGTCTAGCCAGGGTACTGTAGGAGGGAGGGGCTGTTAGATGAAGACATGCTAGTCTAGCCAGGGTACTGTAGGAGGGAGGGGCTGTTAGATGAAGACATGCTAGCCAGGGTACTGTAGGAGGGAGGGGCTGTTAGATGAAGACATGCTAGTCTAGCCAGGGTACTGTAGGAGGGAGGGGCTGTTAGATGAAGACATGCTAGCCTAGCCAGGGTACTGTAGGAGGGAGGGGCTGTTAGATGAAGACATGCTAGTCTAGCCAGGGTACTGTAGGAGGGAGGGGCTGTTAGATGAAGACATGCTAGTCTAGCCAGGGTACTGTAGGAGGGAGGGGCTGTTAGATGAAGACATGCTAGTCTAGCCAGGGTACTGTAGGAGGGAGGGGCTGTTAGATGAAGACATGCTAGCCAGGGTACTGTAGGAGGGAGGGGCTGTTAGATGAAGACATGCTAGTCTAGCCAGGGTACTGTAGGAGGGAGGGGCTGTTCGATGAAGACATCCTGCGGGTGTCCTGTTTCCGGTGTCAACCTCTAGTTAGGAGAGACGATGTGAGGAATAGATGGATTGAGAGAAAGAGCCAATGCATTTACCCATGACCAATTTTCATTATAATGAATTACCACCTGCCGAGACCTGAATGGTGTCTATCTCGGTGTGAATGGTGTCTATCTCGGTGTGAATGGTGTCTATCTCGGTCTGGATGGTGTCTATCTCTGTCTGAATGGTGTCTATCTCTGTCTGGATGGTGTCTATCTCTGTCTGGATGGTGTCTATCTCGGTCTGGATGGTGTCTATCTCGGTCTGGATGGTGTCTATCTCTGTCTGAATGGTGTCTATCTCGGTCTGAATGGTGTCTATCTCGGTCTGAATGGTGTCTATCTCTGTCTGGATGGTGTCTATCTCTGTCTGAATGGTGTCTATCTCTGTCTGAATGGTGTCTATCTCGGTCTGGATGGTGTCTATCTCTGTCTGGATGGTGTCTATCTCGGTCTGAATGGTGTCTGGATGGTGTCTATCTCGGTCTGGATGGTGTCTATCTCGGTCTGGATGGTGTCTATCTCGGTCTGAATGGTGTCTATCTCGGTCTGGATGGTGTCTATCTCGGTCTGGATGGTGTCTATCTCGGTCTGGATGGTGTCTATCTCGGTCTGGATGGTGTCTATCTCGGTCTGGATGGTGTCTATCTCTGTCTGAATGGTGTCTGAATGGTGTCTGTTTCAGGCAGTAACCAGGTGGACACCTTTCTGGAGCAGCACGGAGGCCCAGGGATCCAGCACATTGGATTGTACACACAGGACATCGTGTCCACAGCACAGACCATGGGCCGGGCAGGAGTCCACTTCTTCTCTCCTCCTCCTGCCTACTACACCGAGGTTTGTCTCACTCCGTCACCATGGCACCCAATGGCACCCATGGCACCCAATCATCCCCCAAACGGAACCCCTAGAGCACATATGTCAGAGTCAAGGCCCGCGGGCCACATCCGGCCCGCGAGAAGGTTTTTTACGGCCCCTGGGATGATCTTGATTTATTATTAGAACCGGCCCGCAGACCGCAGCAAGCCGGCAGCCCGCAGATCTTTTACACGCACCAATACTACATTTCCCACAATGCAACGGTGACGCACCGAGCAGTAGGCTGCTTCATTTCAATATTTATTGGCACAGCAGTTGTCAGCATCACAGTAAAATTAACTTTCAGATACCCATCAAAAATGGCAAAACGGAAGGTGGACACTGAGAACCGGGGTTTCAAACAAGGTGGGAGTCGGAGTATTTGTTCACGGAGGTAGCTGGAAAACCTGTGTGTCTTCTGTGTGGAGAAAGTGTGGCGGTACTGAAAGAGTATAATCTGAGACGACACGCATTATGAAACGAAACACGCGGACAAAAACAAGAATATGGACATGGAACAAAGGCTACAAAAGGCAGAGGAATTAAAACGAGGCCTCAAATCTCGACAGGCTCTGTTCAAAAAGCCAAATCACAAGGCCAGGCTGCTGTCAAGGCCAGTTTTATTTTGGCAGAAGAGATCGCTAAATCAGCCCGGCCATTTACGGAGGGGGATTTCATCAAAAACTGCATGATTAAAGTTTGTGACGAAGTTTGCCCAGAAAAAAGGCAACTCTTTTTAAATGTGAGTCTGAGCAGAAACACCATTGCCGAGAGAGTAGACCAGTTGTCCATCAATCTAAAAGAGCAGCTTGTGAAAAGGGAAAAGATTTCATTGCATATTCCTTGGCTGTGGATGAGAGCACCGACATTTCTGACATTGCCCAGTTGTCAATTTTCATCCGCGGAGTGGACTCCAGCCTAAGCGTGACAGAGGAGTTTTTGGCTTTACGTCCTATGCATGGCACAACTACGGGGCATGATTTGTATGAAGAGGTGTCAAGATGTGTAAATGAGATGGAGCTGCCTTGGGAAAAACTCGTGGGTTTGACAACCGACGGAGCACCTGCGATGTGTGGACAAAGGAGCGGACTGGTGGCGAAGATACGGGAAAAGATGCAAGAGGAAAACGCGACAGGTGAGCTGACAGCTTATCATTGTATCATACACCAGGAAGCGTTGTGCGGTAAAGCCTTGAAAATGGAGCATGTAATGAGCATCATCACGCGCACAGTTAACTTTATCAGAGCCAAAGGTTTGAATCACCGCCAGTTCAAGGCATTTCTGACGGAGTTAGAAACGGAGCATGGTGATTTGCCTTATCACACAGAGGTGCGATGGCTAAGCCAGGGAAAGGTGCTTCAAAGATGTCTTCGTGAGGAGATTTGTCTGTTCTTGGACAGCAAAGGGAAAGACACAACACAACTCCGAGACGAAATGTTTCTGTGTGAAATGGCTTTTCTGTGTGACATTACGAGTCATCTGAATGCAATGAACTTGCAGCTGCAGGGTCGGGATCGTGTCATCTCTGATATGTACAGTACAGTGAAGGCATTTAAAACCAAACTGACTCTGTGGGAGACGCAGATGCGGAAAGAAAATTTGAGCCACTTTCCCAGCTGCCAGACCATGAAAGAGAAGCTCTCTACCAGTGCGTTCCCGAGCGCACAGTTGGCTGATAAAATAGGTATGCTTGCCGCTGACTTTCGACGCCGATTTGCTGACTTTGAAGCA
The DNA here is from genome assembly GCF_023373465.1 of Oncorhynchus keta. Lineage (NCBI taxonomy): Eukaryota > Metazoa > Chordata > Actinopteri > Salmoniformes > Salmonidae > Oncorhynchus > Oncorhynchus keta. Next base: position 19,729 of record NW_026281723.1, read on the forward strand.
CAAAAAAGCAGGTTGGAACTGCTCGGTAACCCATTTGCTGTTGACGTGGAAAGCTCACCACCAAACCTCCAAATGGAGTTGATTGACCTCCAATGCAATGATGCACTGAGGGCAAAATATGCAGCAGTGGGTGCTGCGGAGTCCGCCCGTTTCCTCCCGACACAATGCCCCAGCTGCGCATCCAGGCTGCTCAAACGTTGTCTATGTTTGGCAGCACATACCTGTGTGAACAACTGTTTTCTTTGATGAACTTGAACAAAACATCACACAGAAGTCGACTTACTGCTGAACACCTCCACTCAATTCTGAGGATTTCCTCAGCTCAGAGTACCCCGAACATTGATGAACTTGTGGAAAAGATGGGACACCACCAAGTATCACCCTCAACCTCAAACAAGTGAACATTACTGTGCAATCACATATTTAGAGTTTTTACTCAGTTCAAGTTTAAAAGTTAAAGTTTAATATTTGTTTTCACTGCATGTTACTTCTCCTTAAACAAAGTGTTGTTTTTGATTAATAGATTTTTGCACTTTATTTTATTGTATTTCAATCCAATTATATTTTAAAAATATTTCAGTTGAGTGGATGATAGAAAATTGCTATTATTGTTTTTTTCTTTGAAGTAAATTTAGCCCACTTTTGCTAAAATAGAAAATATAGGCTACTGATGGTGCCTTGAATACCGGTTTCTTTCATTTAATGTTCATGTTATGGGGATTTTTATATAAAGGAAATTTGTCTTTTGTGTCTGTTGAAAATTAAAGATTACTGACAGAGCCATAAGAAAATATTGCTTTATTTATCTGATCATATTGGAATATATTTGTTAGGTTTTCAGTAGGTTCAATTAGGTTCACTAGACTATATGCGTCATTTAAAAATTTTTCAATGAACATTCGAACAGTCCGGCCCCCGGCTTGTAGCTAAATTTTTTATTTGGCCCTCCGTCCATTTGACTTTGACACCCCTGCCCTAGAGGATTTGATTGGTATAAGCAATATGGTGAAACTTCCACTTAGCCTATCAGAGAGCAGGGTGGAGCTTCTACCATATTGATTGCACCTATTAATTATACATTTATTTAACTTTTTATAGCACTTTTCATAATCTACAATCTCCTTCACGCATGTCCGTCTGTCTCTCACGCATGTCCGTCCGTCTGTCTCTCACGCATGTCCGTCTGTCTCTCTCACGCATGTCCGTCTGTCTCTCACGCATGTCCGTCCGTCTCTCTCACGCATGTCCGTCTGTCTCTCACGCATGTCCGTCTGTCTCTCACGCATGTCCGTCCGTCTCTCACGCATGTCCGTCCGTCCGTCTCTCACGCATGTCCGTCCGTCTCTCACGCATGTCCGTCCGTCCGTCTCTCACGCATGTCCGTCCGTCCGTCTCTCACGCATGTCCGTCCGTCTCTCACGCATGTCCGTCCGTCTCTCTCACGCATGTCCGTCTGTCTCTCACGCATGTCCGTCTGTCTCTCTCACGCATGTCCGTCCGTCTCTCTCACGCATGTCCGTCCGTCTCTCTCACGCATGTCCGTCCGTCTCTCACGCATGTCCGTCCGTCTCTCACGCATGTCCGTCCGTCTCACGCATGTCCGTCCGTCTCTCACGCATGTCCGTCCGTCTCTCACGCATGTCCGTCCGTCCGTCTCTCACGCATGTCCGTCCGTCCGTCTCTCACGCATGTCCGTCCGTCCGTCTCTCACGCATGTCCGTCCGTCCGTCTCTCACGCATGTCCGTCCGTCTCTCACGCATGTCCGTCCGTCTCTCACGCATGTCCGTCCGTCCGTCTCTCACTCATGTCCGGAAGTCTCTCACTCATGTCCGTCCGTCTCTCACGCATGTCCGTCTGTCTCTCACTCATGTCCGTCCGTCTCTCACGCATGTCCGTCCGTCTCTCACTCATGTCCGTCCGTCTCTCTCACGCATGTCCGTCTGTCTCTCACTCATGTCCGTCTGTCTCAGGAACGCATGTCCGTCCGTCTCTCAGCATGTCCGTCCGATCTGAACACGCATGTCCGTCCGTCTCTCACGCAGGAAGTCCGTCCGTCTTGAACACTCAGTCCGTCCGTTTCTGGACGCATGTCCGTCTGTCTCTCACTCATGTCCGTCCGTTGTTCACGCATGTCCGTCCGTCTTGAACACTCATGTCCGTCCGTTTCTCTCACGCATGTCCGCCCGTCTCTCACTCGTGTCCGTCCGTCTCTAAGTTGTGAATGAAACACTGGGTCTGTGAGATGCCCTGGAATGCATTGTGGTACATGGAGTTGTTCACTGGAAGTAAACAGTCCTCTGTAGCTGATTGAACATCTACAGGAAGTTGTTTTCTGAAGTAGGAAGTTGTAGCGTGATTGAACACGACAGGAAGTTGTTTTCTTGAAGTAGGAAGTTGTAGCGTGCTTGAACATGACAGGAAGTTGTTTACTGGAAGTAGGAAGTTGTAGCGTGCTTGAACACGACAGGAAGTTGTTTACTGGAAGTAGGAAGTTGTAGCGTGCTTGAACACGACAGGAAGTTGTTTACTGGAAGTAGGAAGTTGTAGCGTGATTGAACACGACAGGAAGTTGTTTTCTTGAAGTAGGAAGTTGTAGCGTGATTGAACACGACATGAAGTTGTTTACTGGAAGTAGGAAGTTGTAGCGTGATTGAACACGACAGGAAGTTGTTTACTGGAAGCAGGAAGTTGTAGCGTGATTGAACACGACAGGAAGTTGTTTACTGGAAGTAGGAAGTTGTAGCGTGATTGAACACGACAGGAAGTTGTTTACTGGAAGCAGGAAGTTGTAGCGTGATTGAACACGACAGGAAGTTGTTTACTGGAAGTAGGAAGTTGTAGCGTGATTGAACACGACAGGAAGTTGTTTACTGGAAGTAGGAAGTTGTAGCGTGATTGAACACGACAGGAAGTTGTTTACTGGAAGTAGGAAGTTGTAGCGTGATTGAACACGACAGGAAGTTGTTTACTGAAGTAGGAAGTTGTAGCGTGATTGAACACGACAGGAAGTTGTTTACTGGAAGTAGGAAGTTGTAGCGTGATTGAACACGACAGGAAGTTGTTTTCTGGAAGTAGGAAGTTGTAGCGTGATTGAACACGACAGGAAGTTGTTTTCTGGAAGTAGGAAGTTGTAGCGTGATTGAACACGACAGGAAGTTGTTTACTGGAAGTAGGAAGTTGTAGTGTGATTGAACACGACAGGAAGTTGTTTACTGGAAGTAGGAAGTTGTAGCGTGATTGAACACGACAGGAAGTTGTTTACTGGAAGTAGGAAGTTGTAGCGTGATTGAACACGACAGGAAGTTGTTTACTGGAAGTAGGAAGTTGTAGCGTGATTGAACACGACAGGAAGTTGTTTACTGGAAGCAGGAAGTTGTAGCGTGATTGAACACGACAGGAAGTTGTTTACTGGAAGTAGGAAGTTGTAGCGTGATTGAACACGACAGGAAGTTGTTTACTGGAAGTAGGAAGTTGTAGCGTGATTGAACACGACAGGAAGTTGTTTACTGGAAGTAGGAAGTTGTAGCGTGATTGAACACGACAGGAAGTTGTTTACTGGAAGTAGGAAGTTGTAGCGTGATTGAACACGACAGGAAGTTGTTTACTGGAAGTAGGAAGTTGTTGATTACAGGAAGTTGTTTACTGGAAGTAGGAAGTTGTAGCGTGATTGAACACGACAGGAAGTTGTTTACTGGAAGTAGGAAGTTGTAGCGTGATTGAAACGACAGGAAGAAGTTGTTTACTGGAAGTAGGAAGTTGTAGCGTGATTGAACACGACAGGAAGTTGTTTACTGGAAGTAGGAAGTTGTAGCGTGATTGAACACGACAGGAAGTTGTTTACTGGAAGTAGGAAGTTGTAGCGTGATTGAACACGACAGGAAGTTGTTTACTGGAAGTAGGAAGTTGTAGCGTGATTGAACACGACAGGAAGTTGTTTACTGGAAGCAGGAAGTTGTAGCGTGATTGAACACGACAGGAAGTTGTTTACTGGAAGTAGGAAGTTGTAGCGTGATTGAACACGACAGGAAGTTGTTTACTGGAAGCAGGAAGTTGTAGCGTGATTGAACACGACAGGAAGTTGTTTACTGGAAGCAGGAAGTTGTAGCGTGATTGAACACGACAGGAAGTTGTTTACTGGAAGTAGGAAGTTGTAGCGTGATTGAACACGACAGGAAGTTGTTTACTGGAAGTAGGAAGTTGTAGCGTGATTGAACACGACAGGAAGTTGTTTACTGGAAGTAGGAAGTTGTAGCGTGATTGAACACGACAGGAAGTTGTTTACTGGAAGCAGGAAGTTGTAGCGTGATTGAACACGACAGGAAGTTGTTTACTGGAAGCAGGAAGTTGTAGCGTGATTGAACACGACAGGAAGTTGTTTACTGGAAGCAGGAAGTTGTAGCGTGATTGAAAACTGTTGGTGTTGTTGGTGGATATCCTCTCCACGACGTTGAGGACGCGTCCCAGGACTTACAGCTCCTTGGGAGACACCCAGTGTCCTTTTACTGACTGAGGCTCCTTACGTCTACTACCACTGTGCCCTTTGACCCCTGTGTCTTGTCCTGTGGCAGGTGGGTAAGCAGCAGGAGATGGAGGACGCAGGTTACGACCCCCAGATGCTGTCTCAGCACAGCATCCTCCTGGACACAGACCTGCGCCAGGTCCAGACTGACCCCTCCTGTCAGACTACGGACATGCAGAAGAAAAGGTACCAGATTCATTAGCCTGTAGGTATCAAATGCTAGTGTTCCTTAAAGACTGTCGTGGGTTTTCAATATAGTACTTTATTTCAGCTCTGATGAGACCGCAGTATGTCTACTGCTCTGCTTCATCACAACACAGAGTGTAGAGGTCAGAGTGTAGAGGTCAGAGTGTAGAGGTCAGAGTGTAGAGGTCAGAGTGTAGAGGTCAGAGTGTAGAGGTCAGAGTGTAGAGGTCAGAGTGTAGAGGTCAGAGTGTCGAGACCGGTCAGTCGGAGTATAAATGTTTTCTAATGATGATCAGAAACCACCTTCAAGGAAGTGAGACACCCAGTGTCCTTTTACTGACTGACTGAGGTCGAAGCTACCCAATATATCTAACCTATGTTTTCCTCTCTTCTCATTCCCTCTAAACAGATACCTGCTCCAGGCGTTCACCCAGTCCATCTTCTCATTCCCAGATACCCGCTCCAGACGTTCACCCAGCCCATCTTCTCATTCCCTCTAAACAGATACCTGCTCCAGCCGTTCACCAAGCCCATCTTCTCATTCCCAGATACCTGCTCCAGGTGTTCACCCATCTTCTCATTCCCTCTAAACAGATACCTGCTCCAGGCGTTCACCCAGCCCATCTTCTCATTCCCTCTAAACAGATACCTGCTCCAGCCGTTCACCAAGCCCATCTTCTCATTCCCAGATACCTGCTCCAGACGTTCACCAAGCCCATCTTCTCATTCCCAGATACCTGCTCCAGACGTTCACCAAGCCCATCTTCTCATTCCCAGATACCTGCTCCAGACGTTCACCAAGCCCATCTTCTCATTCCCAGATACCCGCTCCAGACGTTCACCCAGCCCATCTTCTCATTCCCAGATACCCGCTCCAGACGTTCACCCAGCCCATCTTCTCATTCCCAGATACCTGCTCCAGGCGTTCACCAAGTCCATCTTCTCATTCCCTCTAAACAGATACCTGCTCCAGGCGTTCACCCAGCCCATCTTCTCATTCCCTCTAAACAGATACCTGCTCCAGGCGTTCACCAAGCCCATCTTCTCATTCCCTCTAAACAGATACCTGCTCCAGGCGTTCACCAAGCCCATCTTCTCATTCCCTCTAAACAGATACCTGCTCCAGGCGTTCACCAAGCCCATCTTCTCATTCCCTCTAAACAGATACCTGCTCCAGCGTTCACCCAAGCCCATCGTTCACCAAGCCCATCTTCTCATTCCCTCTAAACAGATACCTGCTCCAGGCGTTCACCAAGCCCATCTTCTCATTCCCTCTAAACAGATACCTGCTCCAGGTGTTCACCCATCTTCTCATTCCCTCTAAACAGATACCTGCTCCAGGTGTTCACCCATCTTCTCATTCCCTCTAAACAGATACCTGCTCCAGGCGTTCACCCAGCCCATCTTCTCATTCCCTCTAAATAGATACCTGCTCCAGGCGTTCACCCAGCCCATCTTCTCATTCCCTCTAAATAGATACCTGCTCCAGCCGTTCACCAAGCCCATCTTCTCATTCCCAGATACCTGCTCCAGGCGTTCACCCAGCCCATCTTCTCATTCCCAGATACCTGCTCCAGGTGTTCACCCATCTTTCACCAAGCCCATCTTCTCATTCCCTCTAAACAGATACCTGCTCCAGGCGTTCACCCAGCCCATCTTCTCAGAGGACACCTTCTTCCTGGAGCTAATCGAGAGGAGAGGTGCGTCAGGGTTCGGAGAGGGGAACATCAAAGCTCTGTGGAGGTCTGTCCAGGCATACATGGACACAGAGAGGGCAGAGACTGAGGCACAAGGAGAGAACACGACTCCCAGAACATAACCCCAGAACCCGAAGCACTGCCACAGCGCCTAACATTTTACAGCGAACACTGCAGCGAACTCCTTCCTCCGCTACTCTTTCGTCTGTGTGAGGCTGAAATACACTGAGTTTCCCGGGGAAGCTGTGGCTCGCCGGGGAAGCTGTGGCTCACCGGGGAAGCTGTGGCTCGCCGGGGAAGCTGTGGCTCGCCGGGGAAGCTGTGGCTCGCCGGGGAAGCTGTGGCTCGCCGGGGAAGCTGTGGCTCACCGGGGAAGCTGTGGCTCACCGGGGAAGCTGTGGCTCGCCGGGGAAGCTGTGGCTCGCCGGGGAAGCATTGAATGATTGTGTTCATGAGTCTCTTATTAAATGTGTATGTTTTAATGATTTTTCATTAAACCCTGTATGACTAATATTTTTATGGCCTTTATAAATGAATTCATGTGGGCAGAATATTATACCTCAAGGCAACAGTTCCGGTCAGAAGTTGAGTTTTCTTTCTTTTTACTATTTTCTACGTTGTAGAATAATAGTGAAGACATCAGAACTATATAAAATAACACATATGGAATCATGTAGTAAACAAATAAAAGTGTTAAACACATATAAATATATTTTAGATTCTTCAAAGTAGCCTCTATTTGCTTTTACAGTTTTCCACACTCTTGGCGTTCACTCAACCAGATTCATGAGGATCTCTTGTCCAATCGTCTTGAAGGAGGTCTTTGGTGGTGGAAAACCAGCTAGTTTGCTGCTCCCATTCTCATTTCACTTCTTCGCTGCTGTCGTTGCAATGCCTCAGTGAACTTCCAACCGGTGGGTTATAGGGCTGTTACGGTGACCAAATTACCTCCACACCGGCGGTCAAGTTCAAAGTGATCGTTTAGCTGATGGTCATTAGTAGCCTACCAAACTTGCTAACTGTGGTACTCTGCATTCTGTCTCTAATCTCTCTGACATCAATGCAAATGTTGTGGAAAATCTAATCAAACATTAAAGTTTGTGTTGCGCAAAACTTTCATAGGCTATGCAATTGCGTGAGAACAGAGTGATGGCCTCTACTAAAAAGAGGAGGATCCCATCAGCTTTCTATAGGCTAGGCCTACTATATTTATTCCTCAACTTTCCTAATATTAAGCACATTGCTTCTCTTTATAACAGGAGCATTGCCTACCTGGCTGGCATGAAAATGAACCGCAGGGAAAAGCACTGCCCTTGCTTCAGGTCCCGAGCTACATTTAGATTTGGGTCATTTCAGGCTAAAATGGAATCCAAAGGGTACTGATCCTTGGGTAAGCACACCTAATACCTGTTGTATTTGGCGCATGTGACAAATAACATTTGATTTGAGAGTGCAGACACAACAGGGACATGTCACAAGGCAAATTAGTCAATATTAACTATATCTGCAAAGTCTTTTAACTTAAAAAATGATACTATCATTTTATCTAGTTACCCAGAGTCCGATGAACTCATGGATTCCATTTTTATGTCTTTACATGAAGGAAGCTACAGGTAGTTTTGCTCTCCAATGTTCACAAGCCTTACAACAATGACAGGAAGTCTACCGGTACAGAGAAGACAGAGACACAACAATGACAGGAAGTCTACCGGTACAGAGAAGACAGAGACACAACAATGACAGGAAGTCTACCGGTACAGAGAAGACAGAGACACAACAATGACAGGAAGTCTACCGGTACAGAGAAGACAGAGACACAACAATGACAGGAAGTCTACCGGTACAGAGAAGACAGAGACACAACAATGACAGGAAGTCTACCGGTACAGAGAAGACAGAGACACAACAATGACAGGAAGTCTACCGGTACAGAGAAGGCAGAGACATAACAATGACAGGAAGTGTACCGGTACAGAGAAGGCAGAGACATAACAATGACAGGAAGTGTACCGGTACAGAGAAGGCAGAGACACAACAAGGACAGGAAGTCTACCGGTACAGAGAAGACAAAGACACAACAAGGACAGGAAGGATCTGGACGCTGAACATGTCCCAGTTCTTCCATGGCCTGCATGCTCACCAGACATGTTACCCATTGAGCATGTTTGGGATGCTCTGGATCGACGTGTATGACAGCGTCTTCCAGTATCCAGCAACTTCGGACAGCCGTTAAAGAGGACTGGGACAACATTCTGTACATTCTGGGACACTACACTTCTGGACAACACACTGAATATTACTGTCAAGCATAGACACTACACTTCTGGACAACACACTGAATATTACTGTCAAGCATAGACACTACACTTCTGGACAACACACTGAATATTACTGTCAAGCATAGACGCTACACTTCTGTACCACACACTGAATATTACTGTCAAGCATAGACGCTACACTTCTGTACCACACACTGAATATTACTGTCAAGCATAGACGCTACACTTCTGGACAACACACTGAATATTACTATCAAGCATAGACACTACACTTCTGTACCACACACTGAATATTACTGTCAAGCATAGACACTACACTTCTGTACAACACACTGACTATTACTATCAAGCATAGACACTACACTTCTGGACAACACACTGAATATTACTGTCAAGCATAGACACTACACTTCTGGACAACACACTGAATATTACTGTCAAGCATAGACACTACACTTCTGTACAACACACTGACTATTACTATCAAGCATAGACACTACACTTCTGGACAACACACTGAATATTACTGTCAAGCATAGACACTATACTTCTGGACAACACACTGAATATTACTGTCAAGCATAGACACTACACATCTTCTGTACACTTTGTTTTACACAACCAACAACATTGATGGGCATTGCTCCAGAACCCCCCGCCCCCCTCCCGTTGACACGCTGACCCATCCCCCAAAATGGCCTCCACCTCTACTCCTGAGTCATGGGCTCCCAGAGCCAAAGACAAGGCCCAATCCCAGATGGACTCCTATGTCCTGGGGTCCTTTGCCCCCATTATCCTGGAGGGGCGTTAAGGTTGAATGATCTCATCTCTCTGCTATGAGCTGTGGATGAACTAAATGTCTGACAGGTAGTTGTGTCAATAACTGGGTGTCTATGGCGACCAGATGGTCCTTTCATGTTTTTCTGGTCTCATATTAGTTTCCAAAGGTCACCCTGTATTCCCTATGTAGTGCACTACTTTTGATCAGGGCTCATAGGGCTCTGGTGAAAAGTAGTGCACTACGTAGGGAATAGGGTGCCATTTGGGAAGACGCCTCTGTTGAACAGGGCTCCCGAGTGGCGCAGCGGTCTAAGACACTGCATCTCAGTGCAAGAGGCAGTCCCTGGTTCGAATCCAGGCTGAATCACACATGGCTGTGATTGGGAGTCCCGGCCAAACCCAGTGCTGTTCGGGTTTGCCCGAGGTAAGTCGTCATTGTAAATTTGCACATTTGTTTCTTAACTGACTTGCTTAGTGAAATAAAGGTTAAATAATAAAATAATAAAAAAATAATCACCTGCTTGGATTTGGTCAACTGTTTCCATGACAACAGGCGGATGCTAGTACATTTCCCGTTTGATCAATCGTCAAAACTACTAATTGGTGATTCCACTCAGCAAAAAGAGTTGCTCAACAGAAGTGATATGGATGTAGTTCTGCAACTCTGTCAGTAGGTGTCCCTGTTTTCCTTTTCATGTAAATGTTGTCTTGTCTGCAGCAGCCTGCCTTGTCTCGATTGGTAATAAAAGAGATTATACTTAGCTTTGATGGTCTACTACGGGAAAGGGCCCTTTATTGGTAGATGACTAACTGCAACTCACCATCCTCAGTTAGCACCTCTACACCGTTTACAGAAGTGAACATTAGTGACAGTTTGTGCATTTCAAAGTTCGTAACTTGGATCGCAAATTACTTACAGTGCAATAAAATGTTTGTTTACAAGCAAAGACAGACATGAAATGGCTTGAATGACCATGAAATAAATTGTGTAGAAATGTATGTATTTATTTTTAATAGGTTTTTTTGCTTTTGTTTTATTGATGAGAGGTGTGTTGTCTTTTTTGAGAGCTTTTAGATCAAAAACAGGCTACTTACTGTATGTTTCAATTAATGATCATTTTAATTAGAAACCCAGATGGCCTGCATACAGTCTCCTGGCTGCACACATCCCCTGCATACAGTCTCCTGGCTGCACACATCCCCTGCATGGGGTTCTGGAGCTAGGACCTTTACTTCCTGCATGGGGTTCTGGAGCTAGGACCATTACTTCCTGCATGGGGTTCTGGAGCTAGAACCTTTACTTCCCCATGGGGTTCTGGAGCTAGGACCTTTACTTCCTGCATACAGTCTCCTGGCTGCACATCCCCTGCCTGGGGTTCTGGAGCTAGGACCTTTACTTCCTGCATGGGGTTCTGGAGCTAGGACCATTACTTCCTGCATGGGGTTCTGGAGCTAGGACCATTACTTCCTGCATGGGGTTCTGGAGCTAGGACCATTACTTCCTGCATGGGGTTCTGGAGCTAGGACCATTACTTCCTGTCCTGCATGGGGTTCTGGAGCTAGGACCATTACTTCCTGCATGGGGTTCTGGAGATAGGACCATTACTTCCTGCATGGGGTTCTGGAGATAGGACCATTACTTCCTGCATGGGGTTCTGGAGCTAGGACCTTTACTTCCTGCATGGGGTTCTGGAGATAGGACCATTACTTCCTGCATGGGGTTCTGGAGCTAGGACCTTTACTTCCTGCATGGGGTTCTGGAGCTAGGACCTTTACTTCCTGCATGGGGTTCTGGAGATAGGACCATTACTTCCTGCTTGGGGTTCTGGAGCTAGGACCTTTACTTCCTGCTTAGGGTTCTGGAGATAGGACCTTTACTTCCTGCATGGGGTTCTGGAGCTAGGACCATTACTTCCTGCTTGGGGTTCTGGAGATAGGACCTTTACTTCCTGCATGGGGTTCTGGAGCTAGGACCATTACTTCCTGCATGGGGTTCTGGAGATAGGACCTTTACTTCCTGCATGGGGTTCTGAAGCTAGGACCTTTACTTCCTGCATGGGGTTCTGGAGCTAGGACCTTTACTTCCTGCATGGGGTTCTGGAGCTAGGCCCATTACTTCCTGCATGGGGTTCTGGAGCTAGGACCTTTATTTCCTGCATGGGGTTCTGGAGCTAGGATCATTACTTCCTGCATGGGGTTCTGGAGCTAGGACCATTAATTCCTGCATGGGGTTCTGGAGCTAGGATCATTACTTCCTGCATGGGGTTCTGGAGCTAGGACCATTACTTCCTGCATGGGGTTCTGGAGCTAGGACCATTACTTCCTGCATGGGGTTCTGGAGCTAGGACCATTACTTCCTGCATGGGGTTCTGGAGCTAGGACCTTTACTTCCTGCATACAGTCTCCTGGCTGCACACATCCCCTGCCTGGGGTTCTGGAGCTAGGACCTTTACTTCCTGCATGGGGTTCTGGAGCTAGGACCATTACTTCCTGCATGGGGTTCTGGAGCTAGGACCATTACTTCCTGCATGGGGTTCTGGAGCTAGGACCATTACTTCCTGCATGGGGTTCTGGAGCTAGGACCATTACTTCCTGTCCTGCATGGGGTTCTGGAGCTAGGACCATTACTTCCTGCATGGGGTTCTGGAGATAGGACCATTACTTCCTGCATGGGGTTCTGGAGATAGGACCATTACTTCCTGCATGGGGTTCTGGAGCTAGGACCTTTACTTCCTGCATGGGGTTCTGGAGATAGGACCATTACTTCCTGCATGGGGTTCTGGAGCTAGGACCTTTACTTCCTGCATGGGGTTCTGGAGCTAGGACCTTTACTTCCTGCATGGGGTTCTGGAGATAGGACCTTTACTTCCTGCATGGGGTCCTGGAGCTAGGACCTTTACTTCCTGCTTGGGGTTCTGGAGCTAGGACCTTTACTTCCTGCATGGGGTTCTGGAGCTAGGACCTTTACTTCCTGCATGGGGTTCTGGAGTTAGGACCTTTACTTCCTGCATGGGGTTCTGGAGCTAGGACCATTACTTCCTGCATGGGGTTCTGGAGCTAGGACCATTACTTCCTGCATGGGGTTCTGGAGCTAGGACCATTACTTCCTGCATGGGGTCCTGGAGCTAGGACCTTTACTTCCTGCATGGGGTTCTGGAGCTAGGACCTTTACTTCCTGCATGGGGTTCTGGAGCTAGGACCTTTACTTCCTGCATGGGGTTCTGGAGCTAGGACCTTTACTTCCTGCATGGGGTTCTGGAGCTAGGACCTTTACTTCCTGCATGGGGTTCTGGAGCTAGGACATTTACTTCCTGCATGGGGTTCTGGAGCTAGGACCATTACTTCCTGCTTGGGGTTCTGGAGCTAGGACCTTTACTTCCTGCTTGGGGTTCTGGAGATAGGACCTTTACTTCCTGCATGGGGTTCTGGAGCTAGGACCATTACTTCCTGCTTGGGGTTCTGGAGATAGGACCATTACTTCCTGCATGGGGTTCTGGAGCTAGGACCTTTACTTCCTGCATGGGGTTCTGGAGATAGGACCATTACTTCCTGCATGGGGTTCTGGAGCTAGGACCTTTACTTCCTGCATGGGGTTCTGGAGCTAGGACCTTTACTTCCTGCATGGGGTTCTGGAGATAGGACCTTTACTTCCTGCATGGGGTCCTGGAGCTAGGACCTTTACTTCCTGCTTGGGGTTCTGGAGATAGGACCTTTACTTCCTGCATGGGGTTCTGGAGCTAGGACCTTTACTTCCTGCATGGGGTTCTGGAGTTAGGACCTTTACTTCCTGCATGGGGTTCTGGAGCTAGGACCATTACTTCCTGCATGTGGTTCTGGAGCTAGGACCATTACTTCCTGCATGGGGTTCTGGAGCTAGGACCATTACTTCCTGCATGGGGTCCTGGAGCTAGGACCTTTACTTCCTGCATGGGGTTCTGGAGCTAGGACCTTTACTTCCTGCATGGGGTTCTGGAGCTAGGACATTTACTTCCTGCATGGGGTTCTGGAGCTAGGACCATTACTTCCTGCTTGGGGTTCTGGAGCTAGGACCTTTACTTCCTGCTTGGGGTTCTGGAGATAGGACCTTTACTTCCTGCATGGGGTTCTGGAGCTAGGACCATTACTTCCTGCTTGGGGTTCTGGAGATAGGACCATTACTTCCTGCATGGGGTTCTGGAGCTAGGACCTTTACTTCCTGCATGGGGTTCTGGAGCTAGGACCATTACTTCCTGCATGGGGTTCTGGAGATAGGACCTTTACTTCCTGCATGGGGTTCTGAAGCTAGGACCTTTACTTCCTGCATGGGGTTCTGGAGCTAGGACCTTTACTTCCTGCATGGTGTTCTGGAGCTAGGCCCATTACTTCCTGCATGGGGTTCTGGAGCTAGGACCTTTACTTCCTGCATGGGGTTCTGGAGCTAGGACCATTACTTCCTGCATGGGGTTCTGGAGCTAGGACCATTACTTCCTGCATGGGGTTCTGGAGCTAGGATCATTACTTCCTGCATGGGGTTCTGGAGCTAGGACCATTACTTCCTGCATGGGGTTCTGGAGCTAGGACCATTACTTCCTGCATGGGGTTCTGGAGCTAGGACCATTACTTCCTCCATGGGGTTCTGGAGCTAGGACCATTACTTCCTGCATGGGGTTCTGGAGCTAGGACCATTACCTCCTACGTGAGGTTCTGGAGCTAGGACCATTACTTCCTGCATGGGGTTCTGGAGCTAGGACCATTACTTCCTGCTTGGGGTTCTGGAGCTAGGACCATTACTTCCTGCATGGGGTTCTGGAGCTAGGACCTTTACTTCATGCCTGGGGTTCTGGAGCTAGGACCATTACTTCCTGCATGGGGTTCTGGAGCTAGGACCATTACCTCCTACATGAGGTTCTGGAGCTAGGACCTTTACTTCATGCCTGGGGTTCTGGAGCTAGGACCATTACTCCTACATGAGGTTCTGGAGCTAGGACCATTACTTCCTGCTTGGGTTCTGGAGCTAGGACCATTACCTCCTACATGAGGTTCTGGAGCTAGGACCATTACTTCCTGCTTGGGGTTCTGGAGCTAGGAACATTACCTCCTACATGAGGTTCTGGAGCTAGGACCATTACTTCCTGTCCTGCATGGGGTTCTGGAGCTAGGACCATTACCTGTCCTGCATGGGGTTCTGGAGCTAGGACCATTACTTCCTGTCCTGCATGGGGTTCTGGAGCTAGGACCATTACTTCCTGTCCTGCATGGGGTTCTGGAGATAGGACCATTACTTCCTGTCCTGCATGGGGTTCTGGAGCTAGGACCATTACTTCCTCCATGGGGTTCTGGAGCTAGGACCTTTACTTCCTGCATCGGGTTCTGGAACTAGGACCATTACTTCCTGCCTGGGGTTCTGGAACTAGGACCTTTACTTCCTGCATGAGTTTCTGGAGCTAGGACCTTTACTTCCTGCATCGGGTTCTGGAACTAGGACCATTACTTCCTGCCTGGGGTTCTGGAACTAGGACCATTACTTCCTGCATGAGGTTCTGGAGCTAGGACCTTTACTTCCTGCATCGGGTTCTGGAACTAGGACCATTACTTCCTGCCTGGGGTTCTGGAACTAGGACCATTACTTCCTGCATGGGGTTCTGGAGCTAGGACCATTACTTCCTGCATGAGGTTCTGGAGCTAGGACCATTACTTCCTGCATGGGGTTCTGGAGATAGGACCATTACTTCCTGCATGGGGTTCTGGAGCTAGGACCATTACTTCCTGCATGGGGTTCTGGAGCTAGGACCATTACTTCCTGCATGGGGTTCTGGAGCTAGGACCTTTACTTCCTGCATGGGGTTCTGGAGCTAGGACCTTTACTTCCTGCATGGGGTTCTGGAGCTAGGACCATTACTTCCTCCATGGGGTTCTGGAGCTAGGACCATTACTTCCTGCATGGGGTTCTGGAGCTAGGACCATTACTTCCTGCATGAGGTTCTGACATTAACCACTATTGGACATTAACCAATACTGATAATGACATTAACCACTACTGATAATGACATTAACCACTACTGATAATGACATTAACCACTACTGATAATGACATTAACCCCTACTGATAATGACATTAACCACTACTGATAAGTGAAAGGTGACCTCAGCACTCGGGTTGGTTCCAGCAGGCCTATCATAACCACTACTAATAATGTCATGGGTGTGACCAACCAGTATCTTTGATGAATGGGCCAAGAGCTGGTCTACTCTGCCAATGTCCATCAATGGGGCTCTGGCAAAGACCTCACCTCCAATCCTTACCTCTGCCTTCTCAACCAACGGTTGTCGATGGGGAGAACAGAATTAGGAATTAGGTAGGTTTAGTCTGATTTTTCAAACTTCAACATGTTTGTGTTTCAGATATTACCTCTACTAACTGCCATTGGTTTTAAAAAACAGTCACTATTTGTTCCCAGAAACATTACATTTAAGTCATTTTAAATGAAACATGTATGGAGCCAGCACATGGAGACTAGCATGATGATGTGAGGGAGTCCAGACTGACAGATGGGTTTGACACTGAGGTCTCTGAATGGACAGAGAGACCTGGCACTCTGACAGACAGATACTGATGTCTCTGAATGGAGAGAGACCTGGCACTCTGACAGACAGATACTGATGTCTCTGAATGGAGAGAGACCTGGCACTCTGACAGACAGATACTGATGTCTCTGAATGGAGAGAGACCTGGCACTCTGACAGACAGGCTTGATACTGAGGTCTCTGAATGGAGAGAGACCTGGCACTCTGACAAACAGGCTAGATACTGATGTCTCTGAATGGAGAGAGACCTGGCACTCTGACAGACAGACACTGATGTCTCTGAATGGAGAGAGACCTGGCACTCTGACAGACAGGCTTGATACTGAGGTCTCTGAATGGAGAGAGACCTGGCACTCTGATAGACAGATAGTGATGTCTCTGAATGGACAGAGACCTGGCACTCTGACAGACAGGCTAGATACTGATGTCTCTGAATGGAGAGAGACCTGGCACTCTGACAGACAGATACTGATGTCTCTGAATGGACAGAGAGACCTGGCACTCTGACAGACAGATACTGATGTCTCTGAATGGACAGAGACCTGGCACTCTGACAGACAGATACTGATGTCTCTGAATGGAGAGAGACCTGGCACTCTGATAGACAGATAGTGATGTCTCTGAATGGACAGAGACCTGGCACTCTGACAGACAGATACTGATGTCTCTGAATGGACAGAGACCTGGCACTCTGACAGACAGGCTAGATACTGATGTCTCTGAATGGAGAGAGACCTGGCACTCTGACAGACAGATACTGATGTCTCTGAATGGAGAGAGACCTGGCACTCTGACAGACAGATACTGATGTCTCTGAATGGAGAGAGACCTGGCACTCTGACAGACAGGCTTGATACTGAGGTCTCTGAATGGAGAGAGACCTGGCACTCTGACAGACAGGCTAGATACTGATGTCTCTGAATGGAGAGAGACCTGGCACTCTGACAGACAGACACTGATGTCTCTGAATGGAGAGAGACCTGGCACTCTGACAGACAGGCTTGATACTGATGTCTCTGAATGGAGAGAGACCTGGCACTCTGACAGACAGATACTGATGTCTCTGAATGGAGAGAGACCTGGCACTCTGACAGACAGATACTGATGTCTCTGAATGGAGAGAGACCTGGCACTCTGACAGACAGATACTGATGTCTCTGAATGGAGAGAGACCTGGCACTCTGACAGACAGATACTGATGTCTCTGAATGGAGAGAGACCTGGCACTCTGACAGACAGATACTGATGTCTCTGAATGGAGAGAGACCTGGCACTCTGACAGACAGATACTGAGGTCTCTGAATGGGAGAGACCTGGCACTCTGACAGACAGATACTGATGTCTCTGAATGGAGAGAGACCTGGCACTCTGACAGACAGATACTGATGTCTCTGAATGGACAGAGACCTGGCATTCTGACAGACAGATACTGATGTCTCTGAATGGAGAGAGACCTGGCACTCTGACAGACAGATACTGATGTCTCTGAATGGAGAGAGACCTGGCACTCTGACAGACAGATACTGATGTCTCTGAATGGAGAGAGACCTGTGCACTCTGACAGACAGATACTGATGTCTCTGAATGGAGAGAGACCAGGCACTCTGACAGACAGATACTGATGTCTCTGAATGGAGAGAGACCTGGCACTCTGACAGACAGATACTGATGTCTCTGAATGGACAGAGACCTGGCACTCTGACAGACAGATACTGATGTCTCTGAATGGACAGAGACCTGGCACTCTGACAGACAGATACTGATGTCTCTGAATGGACAGAGACCTGGCACTCTGACAGACAGATACTGATGTCTCTGAATGGACAGAGACCTGGCACTCTAACAGACAGGCTTGATACTGATGTCTCTGAACCAGGATCAGTCAATATGGGAGGGAGAAAACCTGTGTATTCTGGACCAGGATCAGTCAATATAAGGAGGGAGGAACCCTGTGTATTCTGGACCAGGATCAGTCAATATGGGGAGGGAGTAACCCTGTGTATTCTGGACCAAGATCAGTCGATATGGGGAGGGAGAAACCCTGTGTATTCTGGACCAGGATCAGTCAATATGGGGAGGGAGAAACCCTGTGTATTCTGGACCAGGATCAGTCAATATGGGGAGGGAGAAACCCTGTGTATTCTGGACCAGGATCAGTCAATATGGGGGAGAAACCCTGTGTATTCTGGACCAGGATCAGTCAATATGGGGAGGGAGAAACCCTGTGTATTCTGAACCAGGATCAGTCAATATGGGGAGGGAGAAACCCTGTGTATTCTGGACCAGGATCAGTCAATATGGGGAGGGAGAAACCCTGTGTATTCTGAACCAGGATCAGTCAATATGGGGAGGGAGAAACCTTGTGTATTCTGGACCAGGATCAGTCAATATGGGGAGGGAGAAACCCGGTGTATTCTGGACCAGGTAACCCCTGTTGTACATGGGACACCAGACAGGAAGGTATGCCCACGCTGACATGTTACCACGGTAACCCAATTACCACCACACAGGAAGGTATGAACACTCTGACATGTTACCACGGTAACCCCATTACCACCACACAGGAAGGTATGAACACTCTGATGTGTTACCACGGTAACCCCATTACCACCACACAGAAAGGTATGAACACTCTGATGTGTTACCATGGTAACCTCATTACCACCAC
Organism: Oncorhynchus keta; assembly: GCF_023373465.1. Taxonomy (NCBI): domain Eukaryota; kingdom Metazoa; phylum Chordata; class Actinopteri; order Salmoniformes; family Salmonidae; genus Oncorhynchus; species Oncorhynchus keta. The sequence goes on from NW_026281723.1 coordinate 38,423, forward strand.
ACAGAAAGGTATGAACACTCTGATGTGTTACCACGGTTACCCCATTACCACCAGACAGGAATAAGCAAATAGTCCTCAAGAGTCTTATGGCTTGGGGGTAGAAGCTGTTAGGAAGTATTTTTTTATTATTTAGAATTGGCCACGGTACCCCTCTAATCAAGGATAAATAATGAAACATGACTAGTGGTGAAATGCAGTTAACCCTCAAATAAATTGGACCACATTTGCAACTTTTCCTGGACTAAAAACAAGTGTTGTATTTATTTTTTTATTTTTTTATTTTTTATTTAACCAGGTAGGCTAGTTGAGAACACCTTTATTTAACCAGGTAGGCTAATTGAGAACACCTTTATTTAACCAGGTAGGCCAGTTGAGAACACCTTTATTTAACCAGGTAGGCTAATTGAGAACACCTTTATTTAACCAGGTAGGCTAGTTGAGAACAAGTTCTCATTTGCAACTGCGACCTGGCCAAGATAAAGCAAAGCAGTGTGAACAGACAACACAGAGTTACACATGGAGTAAACAATTAACAAGTCAATAACATAGTAGAAAAAAAAGGGGAGTCTATATACAATGTGTGCAAAAGGCATGCTGCATAACATTATGCAAATATCTGGTGGTATTCTCGTGACATCATCCCAACCCATAACGCTTTTAGGTCATTTGAAAACACCTTTTTTTTTTAAACACTTCCACTGTGAGACTATTTGCTCAGAAAGTCACTCAAATAAAATATCCAACACATTTCAGTAGTTTTGGCAATATAACTAACTATAACTCCTTTATCGTGGTTTACACATACATGTGCATTGTGTAATCCTTGTACATATGACCTACTTTTTCACAAAGTTGTTTACGGTCAGTCAACAACTATTACAAACCTTTAAATCTGATTAATTTTTTTATGTGCTTTCGATTACTGCGGTGCGGATGAGACCATCGTTGAGGTGAGGCGGCCGCTATGTGATCGGTAAAGTCTGATACAGTATCTCTCACTATCTTTACATACTTTTGATTATTGACCGTATCAAAACAGTCATAACCACATAAGGTTATGGCTAAATACGCGACAGCCTTGATATCATGATATTTAATGAGTAAACCCGACCACCCCTACGACCAGTAAATGGTTCGCTCCAAAGTGCGTGTCGTCACAACGTATAAATTCAGACACTGCCTCAAAGTCTGGTAGTTGTGAGAGTTCAGTTCCCTGTGTGTGTGTGTGTGTGTCCATGCAGCACGGGAAGTTTGAACTCAATGCTTTGTCTTGTTTTTGTTTGTTTGTTTGTTTGTTTGTTGTTGCAGCACTATGTTTTTTGCAACAACAAAAAAACTTGGAAGATGATTCTGCATTTTGAACTGTAAGTTGGTGTGGGAGTCAGACAGACATTGGGACCCATCGAGATGTGCAGCTTGATTCTCGTGAGTTGTAACACTGTTTAGCTACTATAGTTATACATTTTAGCTAGGAGATTCTAGGTTAGCAAGCTAGGTAGCTGACTGTGCTGCTAACTACCAAGCCATCTAGCTGACTGTGCTGCTAACTACCAAGCCATCTAGCTGACTGTGCTGCTAACTACCAAGCCATCTAGCTGACTGTGCTGCTAACTACCAAGCCATCTAGCTGACTGTGCTGCTAACTACCAAGCCATCTAGCTGACTGTGCTGCTAACTACCAAGCCATCTAGCTGACTGTGCTGCTAACTACCAAGCCATCTAGCTGACTGTGCTGCTAACTACCAAGCCATCTAGCTGACTGTGCTGCTAACTACCAAGCCATCTAGCTGACTGTGCTGCTAACTACCAAGCCATCTAGCTGACTGTGCTGCTAACTACCAAGCCATCTAGCTGACTGTGCTGCTAACTACCAAGCCAACTAACCAAGCCATCTAGCTGACTGTGCTGCTAACTACCAAGCCATCTAGCTGACTGTGCTGCTAACTACCAAGCCATCTAGCTGACTGTGCTGCTAACTACCAAGCCATCTAGCTGACTGTGCTGCTAACTACCAAGCCATCTAGCTGACTGTGCTGCTAACTACCAAGCCATCTAGCTGACTGTGTGCTAACTACCAAGCCATCTAGCTGACTGTGCTACCAAGCCATCTAGCTGACTGTGCTGCTAACTACCAAGCCATCTAGCTGACTGTGCTGCTAACTACCAAGCCATCTAGCTGACTGTGCTGCTAACTACCAAGCCATCTAGCTGACTGTGCTGCTAACTACCAAGCCATCTAGCTGACTGTGCTGCTAACTACCAAGCCATCTAGCTGACTGTGCTGCTAACTACCAAGCCATCTAGCTGACTGTGCTGCTAACTACCAAGCCATCTAGCTGACTGTGCTGCTAACTACCAAGCCATCTAGCTGACTGTGCTGCTAACTACCAAGCCATCTAGCTGACTGTGCTGCTAACTACCAAGCCATCTAGCTGACTGTGCTGCTAACTACCAAGCCATCTAGCTGACTGTGCTGCTAACTACCAAGCCATCTAGCTGACTGTGCTGCTAACTACCAAGCCATCTAGCTGACTGTGCTGCTAACTACCAAGCCATCTAGCTGACTGTGCTGCTAACTACCAAGCCATCTAGCTGACTGTGCTGCTAACTACCAAGCCATCTAGCTGACTGTGCTGCTAACTACCAAGCCATCTAGCTGACTGTGCTGCTAACTACCAAGCCATCTAGCTGACTGTGCTGCTAACTACCAAGCCATCTAGCTGACTGTGCTGCTAACTACCAAGCCATCTAGCTGACTGTGCTGCTAACTACCAAGCCATCTAGCTGACTGTGCTGCTAACTACCAAGCCATCTAGCTGACTGTGCTGCTAACTACCAAGCCATCTAGCTGACTGTGCTGCTAACTACCAAGCCATCTAGCTGACTGTGCTGCTAACTACCAAGCCATCTAGCTGACTGTGCTGCTAACTACCAAGCCATCTAGCTGACTGTGCTGCTAACTACCAAGCCATCTAGCTGACTGTGCTGCTAACTACCAAGCCATCTAGCTGACTGTGCTGCTAACTACCAAGCCATCTAGCTGACTGTGCTGCTAACTACCAAGCCATCTAGCTGACTGTGCTGCTAACTACCAAGCCATCTAGCTGACTGTGCTGCTAACTACCAAGCCATCTAGCTGACTGTGCTGCTAACTACCAAGCCATCTAGCTGACTGTGCTGCTAACTACCAAGCCATCTAGCTGACTGTGCTGCTAACTACCAAGCCATCTAGCTGACTGTGCTGCTAACTACCAAGCCATCTAGCTGACTGTGCTGCTAACTACCAAGCCATCTAGCTGACTGTGCTGCTAACTACCAAGCCATCTAGCTGACTGTGCTGCTAACTACCAAGCCATCTAGCTGACTGTGCTGCTAACTACCAAGCCATCTAGCTGACTGTGCTGCTAACTACCAAGCCATCTAGCTGACTGTGCTGCTAACTACCAAGCCATCTAGCTGACTGTGCTGCTAACTACCAAGCCATCTAGCTGACTGTGCTGCTAACTACCAAGCCATCTAGCTGACTGTGCTGCTAACTACCAAGCCATCTAGCTGACTGTGCTGCTAACTACCAAGCCATCTAGCTGACTGTGCTGCTAACTACCAAGCCATCTAGCTGACTGTGCTGCTAACTACCAAGCCATCTAGCTGACTGTGCTGCTAACTACCAAGCCATCTAGCTGACTGTGCTGCTAACTACCAAGCCATCTAGCTGACTGTGCTGCTAACTACCAAGCCATCTAGCTGACTGTGCTGCTAACTACCAAGCCATCTAGCTGACTGTGCTGCTAACTACCAAGCCATCTAGCTGACTGTGCTGCTAACTACCAAGCCATCTAGCTGACTGTGCTGCTAACTACCAAGCCATCTAGCTGACTGTGCTGCTAACTACCAAGCCATCTAGCTGACTGTGCTGCTAACTACCAAGCCATCTAGCTGACTGTGCTGCTAACTACCAAGCCATCTAGCTGACTGTGCTGCTAACTACCAAGCCATCTAGCTGACTGTGCTGCTAACTACCAAGCCATCTAGCTGACTGTGCTGCTAACTACCAAGCCATCTAGCTGACTGTGCTGCTAACTACCAAGCCATCTAGCTGACTGTGCTGCTAACTACCAAGCCATCTAGCTGACTGTGCTGCTAACTACCAAGCCATCTAGCTGACTGTGCTGCTAACTACCAAGCCATCTAGCTGACTGTGCTGCTAACTACCAAGCCATCTAGCTGACTGTGCTGCTAACTACCAAGCCATCTAGCTGACTGTGCTGCTAACTACCAAGCCATCTAGCTGACTGTGCTGCTAACTACCAAGCCATCTAGCTGACTGTGCTGCTAACTACCAAGCCATCTAGCTGACTGTGCTGCTAACTACCAAGCCATCTAGCTGACTGTGCTGCTAACTACCAAGCCATCTAGCTGACTGTGCTGCTAACTACCAAGCCATCTAGCTGACTGTGCTGCTAACTACCAAGCCATCTAGCTGACTGTGCTGCTAACTACCAAGCCATCTAGCTGACTGTGCTGCTAACTACCAAGCCATCTAGCTGACTGTGCTGCTAACTACCAAGCCATCTAGCTGACTGTGCTGCTAACTACCAACCAAGCCATCTAGCTGACTGTGCTGCTAACTACCAAGCCATCTAGCTGACTGTGCTGCTAACTACCAAGCCATCTAGCTGACTGTGCTAGCTAACTACCAAGCCATCTAGCTGACTGCTGCTAACTACCAAGCCATCTAGCTGACTGTGCTGCTAACTACCAAGCCATCTAGCTGACTGCTAACTACCAAGCCATCTAGCTGACTGCTAACTACCAAGCCATCTAGCTGACTGCTAACTACCAAGCCATCTAGCTGACTGCTAACTACCAAGCCATCTAGCTGACTGCTAACTACCAAGCCATCTAGCTGACTGCATGGTAAACAGGAGCCATCTAGGGAGGGGGGTCGTGGTAAACTGTCAGGCGTTTGAGGCGTACGTTACATGTGGTCTTACACCTCTTGATCTTTATCACAGCTGGATGGTAGAATATGTTGTCAGTTGTGGTCTAATTGTTAGTCACAAGGCTCTGTTTTTAGCTGAGACAGCAGGAACTGAACGTTGAGATGACTAGCGGGTTATTGTCCATGTCACTGACCTATTTAAATAGGTCAATGACTAGTTAGACTTGTCTTCTTAAAGGTTGTTTGGGAGTGTCTCTAGACTGCTCACAGTACCTCATCTTCCCATGGGTGAGATATTTGGCCTAATGCTGACAAGTCACTTTTATAAAATGTTAGACTTAAGGCCCGTGTTCTAAAAATGTTAGGCTTAAGGCCTGTGTCCTAAATGGTGCCCTCGTCCCTTTTATAGTGCACTACTTTTGGGGCTCAAACTAGTGGACGGTATAGTGGACTAGGATGCAGCCTTCCCATGTTATCAATAGGCCTGCCCTACCTGCAGTGTAGGTTGGCCCTGTTACTGTAATGGGCATGAATAGGCCTGCCCTACCTGCAGTGTAGGTTGGCCCTGTTACTGTAATGGGCATGAATAGGCCTGCCCTACCTGCAGTGTAGGTTGGCCCTGTTACTGTAATGGGCATGAATAGGCCTGCCCTACCTGCAGTGTAGGTTGGCCCTGTTACTGTAATGGGCATGAATAGGCCTGCCCTACCTGCAGTGTAGGTTGGCCCTGTTACTTTAATGGGCATGAATAGGCCTGCCCTACCTGCAGTGTAGGTTGGCCCTGTTACTTTAATGGGCATGAATAGGCCTGCCCTAACTGCAGTGTAGGTGGCCCTGTTACTGTAATGGGCATGAATAGGCCTGCCCTACCTGCAGTGTAGGTTGGCCCTGTTACTGTAATGGGCATGAATAGGCCTGCCCCTACCTGCAGTGAGGTTGGCCCTGTTACTGTAATGGGCATGAATAGGCCTGCCCTACCTGCAGTGTAGGTTGGTCCCTGTTACTGTAATGGGCATGAATAGGCCTGCCCTACCTGCAGTGTAGGTTGGCCCTGTTACTTTAATGGGCATGAATAGGCCTGCCCTACCTGCAGTGTAGGTTGGCCCTGTTACTGTAATGGGCATGAATAGGCCTGCCCTACCTGCAGTGTAGGTTGGCCCTGTTACTGTAATGGGCATGAATAGGCCTGCCCTACCTGCAGTGTAGGTTGGCCCTGTTACTGTAATGGGCATGAATAGGCCTGCCCTACCTGCAGTGTAGGTTGTCCCTGTTACTGTAATGGGCATGAATAGGCCTGCCCTACCTGCAGTGTAGGTTGGCCCTGTTACTGTAATGGGCATGAATAGGCCTGCCCTACCTGCAGTGTAGGTTGGCCCTGTTACTGTAATGGGCATGAATAGGCCTGCCCTACCTGCAGTGTAGGTTGGCCCTGTTACTGTAATGGGCATGAATAGGCCTGCCCTACCTGCAGTGTAGGTTGGCCCTGTTACTGTAATGGGCATGAATAGGCCTGCCCTACCTGCAGTGTAGGTTGGCCCTGTTACTTTAATGGGCATGAATAGGCCTGCCCTACCTGCAGTGTAGGTTGGCCCTGTTACTTTAATGGGCATGAATAGGCCTGCCCTACCTGCAGTGTAGGTTGGCCCTGTTACTGTAATGGGCATGAATAGGCCTGCCCTACCTGCAGTGTAGGTTGGCCCTGTTACTGTAATGGGCATGAATAGGCCTGCCCTACCTGCAGTGTAGGTTGGCCCTGTTACTTTAATGGGCATGAATAGGCCTGCCCTACCTTCAGTGTAGGTTGGCCCTGTTACTTTAATGGGCATGAATAGGCCTGCCCTACCTGCAGTGTAGGTTGGCCCTGTTACTGTAATGGGCATGAATAGGCCTGCCCTACCTGCAGTGTAGGTTGGCCCTGTTACTTTAACTGGCATGAATATTCATGTAGACATTGACAGGGCTGGTGGAAAGACATCCACCATTCTCTTGTTTCTGAACCATGGAGGCCTGTAAAGACGCCAACCCACCTGGTGCTGTTGCTTCCTAACCCACCCGGTGCTGTTGCTTCCTGACCCACCCGGTGCTGTTGCTTCCTGACCCACCCGGTGCTGTTGCTTCCTGACCCACCTGGTGCTGTTGCTTCCTGACCCACCCGGTGCTGTTGCTTCCTGACCCACCCGGTGCTGTTGCTTCCTGACCCACCCGGTGCTGTTGCTTCCTGACCCACCCGGTGCTGTTGCTTCCTGACCCACCCGGTGCTGTTGCTTCCTGACCCACCCGGTGCTGTTGCTTCCTGACCCACCCGGTGCTGTTGCTTCCCGACCCGCCCGGTGCTGTTGCTTCCTGACCCACCCGGTGCTGTTGCTTCCCGACCCACCCGGTGCTGTTGCTTCCCGACCCGCCTGGTGCTGTTGCTTCCCGACCCGCCTGGTGCTGTTGCTTCCCGTGCCGTTGCCCGGTGCCGTTGCTTCCCGACCCGCCCAGTGCCGTTGCTTCCCGCCCGGTGCCGTTGCTTCCCGACCCACCCGGTGCTGTTGCTTTCCCGCCTGGTGCTGTTGTTTCCTAACCCGCCCGGTGCTGTTCTTCCGACCCGCCCGGTGCCGTTGCTTCCCGGTGCCGTTTGCTTCCCGCCCGGTGCCGTTGCTTCCTAACCCGGTGCCGTTGCTTCTGACCCGCCCGGTGCTGTTGCTTCCCGACCCACCTGGTGCTGTTGCCGACCCGCCCTGTGCCGTTGCTTCCCGACCCGCCCGTGCCGTGCTTCCTGACCCGCCCGGTGCCGTTCTTCCCGACCCGCCCGGTGCCGTTGCTTCCCGACCCGCCCGGTGCCGTTGCTTCCGACCCACCTGGTGCTGTTGCCGTTGCTTCCCCGACCCACCCGGTGCCGTTGCTTCCCGACCCACCCGGTGCTGTTTCTTAATCCACGGTGCTGTTGTTTCCTAACCCACCCGGTGCTGTTTCTTAATCCACGGTGCTGTTGTTTCCTAACCCACCCGGTGCTGTTTCTTAATCCACGGTGCTGTTGTTACCTAACCCACCCGGTGCTGTTTTTAATCCACGGTGCTGTTGCTTCCCGACCCACCTGTTGCTGTTGCTTCCCGACCCACCCGGTGCTGTTGCTTCCCGACCCACCCGTTGCTTCCTGACCCACCCGTTGCTTCCTGACCCGCCCGGTGCCGGTGTTTCCGACCCGCCCGGTGCCGTGTTTCCCGACCCACCCGGTGCGGTGTTTCCCGACCCACCCGGTGCCGTTGCTTCCCGACCCACCCGGTGCTGTTTCTTAATCCACGGTGCTGTTTCCTAACCCACCGGTGCTGTTTCTTAATCCAGTGCTGTTGTTTCCTAACCCACCCGGTGCTGTTTCTTAATCCACGGTGCTGTTGTTTCCTAACCCACCCGGTGCTGTTTCTAATCCACGGTGCTGTTTCCTAACCCACCCGGTGCTGTTTCTTAATCCACGGTGCTGTTGTTTCCAACCCAACAGTGCTGCTGTTGCAGGCTGTAGGCTGTTTCTTTTATAAAGTAAACCCACTAAAAAGCAGGCCTCTCTGCCTTGGCTGCCATGCATAGGCTTGCTGGGTGGGTCTTTGTGTTTATGGTAAGTGGCTGGGGCAGCTGCATGCTTATGAAACCATTACTGTGTCCCACTAGTCTCTGACAGGCCTGCCGGGTCTCCCTCAACCATTACTGTGTCCCACTAGTCTTCAGACACGGCCCAGGTCTCCTCAACCATTACTGTGTCCCACTAGTCTCTGACACGGCTCAGGGTCTCCTCAACCATTACTGTGTCCCACTAGTCTCTCAGACACGGCTCAGGGTTTTTGACGCACAAAACAATTTAGGCAACAGGGGAACTTGATCCAGAAGGGGGGTTGAATATCTCTGCTGTAACCAAGAAGCTTGATGTTGACATCTAGCCGCTTAGCTGTTAGAAACCCTGATGCATAGCTGGAGCCCTCTTAGAGTCCTTATAGTTTTATAAGCAGTAATGTAGCTCGCAGCACTGCAAGGTGAGGGTGCAGCCAACTCGATGTTTCGGCATGGTAGACTGGCATTTGAATGGGAGAATTATAGTGTCGTGTCCCCAAGTCAACTTCGGGGAAACCCAAGACGATGCCTAGTCGTCTCCTCTCTGTAATGTGGTTTGTAAGCCTATAGCCTGTAGCATATAGCCTGTAGCCATAGCCTGCCAAACAGGACTAATTGATGTACTGTTATCTCCAGAGCACTGTAACCACCAAAATCCTGCTTTGACAAATTTTACTAAAACACGTTCACCGACCCCAGGCCTTACTGTCAAGGTTCTGTATCCTACAACACGTTCACCGACCCAGGCCTTACTGTCAAGGTCCTGTATCTACAACACAACACGTTCACCGACCCCAGGCCTTACTGTCAAGGTCCTGTATCCTACAACACGTTCACCGATTCCCAGGCCTTACTGTCAAGGTCCTGTATCCTACAACACGTTCACCGACCCCAGGCCTACTGTCAAGGTCCTGTATCCTACAACACGTTCACCGACCCAGGCCTTACTGTCAAGGTCTGTATCCTACAACACGTTCACCGACCCAGGCCTAACTGTCAAGGTTCTGTATCCTACAACACGTTCACCGACCCAGGCCTAACTGTCAAGGTCCTGTGTCAACACAACACGCTCACCGACCCAGGCCTTACTGTCAAGGTCCTGCATCCTACAACACGTTTCACCGACCCAGGCCTAACTGTCAAGGTTCTGTATCCTACAACACGCTCACCGCCCAGGCCTAACTGTCAAGGTTCTGTATCCTACAACACGTTCACCGACCCAGGCCTTACTGTCAAGGTCCTGTATCCTACAACACGTTCACCGACCCCAGGCCTACTGTCAAGGTCCTGTATCCCTACAACACGTTCACGACCCAGGCCTACTGTCACACGTCCTGTATCCTACAACACGTTCACCGACCGGGGCCTAACTGTCAAGGTCCTGTATCCTACAACACGTTCACCGACCCAGGCCTAACTGTCAAGGTCCTGTATCCTACAACACGTTCACCGGCCCAGGCCTAACTGTCAAGGTCCTGTGTCCTACAACACGTTCACCGACCCCAGGCCTTACTGTCAAGGTCCTGTATCCTACAACACGTTCACCGACCCAGGCCTTACTGTCAAGGTTCTGAGATCCAATACAACGCGCACAGACCTCAGGCCTTACTGTCAAGGTTGTCAGCAACAGTTCACCGACCCCAGGCCTAACTGGTCAAGGTTTGTTCCTACAACACGTTCACCACCCCAGAGCCTTACTGTTCTGTCACCTTTATCCTAACCAACTGTAGGAAGAACAGGCCTGAACCAATGGGTTCTGTATCCTACAACACAACACGTTCATTTACCCCAGGCCTAACTGTCAAGGTCCTGTGAACAACACGTTCACCGAATCCCAGGTAGGAACAGTTGACTGGTCAAGGTCCTTTATCCTACAACAACAACCTGGTTCTTCTAGTCACCGACCCAGGCCTTACTGTCAACCTGTATTTACAACACGGTCACCGGCCAGGCCTTACTGTCAAGGTCCTGTATTTAACCACCCAGGCCTAACTTTTAGGCACGTTCACCCAGGCCTTACTGAATTTGATTTTAACACGTTCACCAGGTAGGCCTTACTGAACACCAGGCCTAACTGTAACCAGGTACAACACGCTCCTCACCGAACAGGCCTTACTTTAACCAGGTATCCTGAGAACACGTTTGGATCCTCCCCGGTGCTCTGGCTGAAGGCCAGCTCTGAGAACAAGTACCATTTATAACTGCGAATCTGGTCAGGGCCTATGAACCGGGAATGGGCATATGCAGTTTGACACATCGAGGGCTCAACAGGGACACGTGAAAGAAACAAGCATACAGTCAATCTAGGCCGGGGAACAAATGGGCATGAGATGGCGAGTGGGACCTCCTCTCAAGCTGAATCAGCTGGAAAAGAAATTCCAGCAGCTGGGGATATCCATCCTCCTGTCCTCTTTGGCACTGTGGTTTCTCTAGACACGGCCGTGTGGCTCTGGCGTTTTCAGTGACGGCCTTCGCTCTGACAGGCTGACTGTGACCACAGAGGATCTGGCGGGAAGTCTTGGTCTCCTCTTCCATCGGCCGGGGCATCAAGCCCAGTGCTGCAGAGAGACCAATGGCGGGACACTTACCCCGTCAGATGAACGAGAGGCTCGCTGGTTAAAAATGGCACTCTGTGTGAGTAGAAGGCTCGCTGGTTAAGGGCTGGTTTGAGAGCCAATACTAACTAGGCTCGATTCTGGTTCAAAACTGGCACGTTGTTGACGAGAGGCTCGCTGTACAGCTTCTGGTCACCGGTTTGCTTCCTACTAATGAGACCGCTGGTTAAAACTGGCACGTTATTTAACCAGGTAGGCTAGTTGAGAACACACTTTGTTGACAGGTAGGCCGTTGAGAAAACTTTATTTGGCAGGTAGGCTAGTTGAGAACTCGCTGGTTAAAACAGGTAGACGATCGAGAACACCTTTAGAGGCTCGCTGGTTAAAACTAACCAGGTAGGCCAGAGAGGCACCTTTATTTAACCAGGTAGGCACGTTAGTTGCTTTATTTAACCAGGTAGGCCAGTTGGAACACCTTTAAAACCTGGCACGCTTGAGAACACCTGTTTATTAATGTGCCAGGTTCTTTGTAAAACCTTTATTTAACCAGGTAGGCCAGTTGAGAACAGACCACTCAGTTTATAACTGCTAAATTGTAATTATTTTGCCACTACGTCTATTCATTGCCTTTACAACAACTAAGTTACCTCATTTGCATACAGTCAATTTACGAAAACCTTTTCTATTGCGGTGACCCGGCTCTCCTATCAGTTTGCATTTACACTGTGTAACTCCTGTTGTGTCATTTGGCACTGCTTTAGTTTCTTGACCAGGCTCCAGTTAAATGAGAACTTGTTCTCAGTGCGCGGACCTGGTTTAAAGGTGAATAAAAATAAATTTAAAAGACAGGAGCATGTTTAGGGACTCCCTTCAGACAGACCTGGTGTCCAGTCCAGTGCTGCAGAGGGCCCCATGTTCTAACTGGTGTCCAGTCTACCTTACTGAGGGCCGCTGGTTACCAGCTGGTGTGTTACTTACTGAGAGGCCCCATGTTACCAGCTGGTGTCCAGTCTACTTACTGAGGGCCCGCTGGTTACCAGCTGGTGTCCAGTCTGTTACTGAGGGCTCGCTGGTTACCAGCTGGTGTCCAGTCGCACTTACTGAGGGCCCCATGTTACCAGCTGGTGTCCAGTCGTTGTTACGAGGGCCCGCTGGTTAACTAGCTGGTGTCCACGTTGTTACTGAGGGCCCCTGTTACCAGCTGGTGTCCGTCGTCTTACTGAGGGCCCCATGTTACCAGCTGGTGTCCAGTCTACTTACTGAGGGGCCGCTGGTTAACTAACTGGTGTCCAGTCTATTTACTGAGGGCCGCTGTTACCAGCTGGTGTCCAGGCCTGTTTATTAATGTGCCCTGTTCTTTGTTAAAAGCTGGTGTCCACCCTGCTTACTGAGGGCCCCATGTTCTGCTGGTGTCCAGTCTACCAGGGCCCCAGTGTTACTAGCTGGTGTAATTATTTTACTGAGGGCCCCATGTTACCAGCTGGTGTCCAGTCTACCTGAGGGGCCTAATCTTACCAGCATGGTGTCCAGTCTACTCACTGAGGTCCCCTTTACCAGCTGGTGTCCAGTTATTGACTGTATGTTTGTTTACGCCAGCTGGTGTCCAGTCTGTTGTGAGGGTCATTTTCTTTGCTTTCCAGTCTTTACTGAGGGCCGCAGTTGTAAATACCTGGTGTCCAGTCCACTTACTGAGGGACCTGGTTAAATAAGGTGAATAAAAATAAATTTAAAAAAAAAGACAGAACTAGCGGCATGTTTAGGGACTCTGGGACAGACAGACCTGGTGTCAGTCCGCTACTGAGGGCCCCATGTTGCTGGCTGGTGTCCAGTCTGCCCCCACTGAGGGCCCCATGTTACCAGCTGGTGTCCAGTCTACTTACTGAGGGCCCCATGTTACTAGCTGGTGTCCAGTCCACTTACTGAGGGCCCCATGTTACCAGCTGGTGTCCAGTCTACTTACTGAGGGCCCCATGTTACCAGCTGGTGTCCAGTCTACTTACTGAGGGCCCCATGTTACCAGCTGGTGTCCAGTCTACTTACTGAGGGCCCCATGTTACTAGCTGGTGTCCAGTCCACTTACTGAGGGCCCCATGTTACCAGCTGGTGTCCAGTCTACTTACTGAGGGCCCCATGTTACCAGCTGGTGTCCAGTCCACTTACTGAGGGCCCCATGTTACTAGCTGGTGTCCAGTCTACTTACTGAGGGCCCCATGTTACTAGCTGGTGTCCAGTCTACTTACTGAGGGCCCCATGTTACCAGCTGGTGTCCAGTCTACTTACTGAGGGCCCCATGTTACCAGCTGGTGTCCAGTCTACTTACTGAGGGCCCCATGTTACTAGCTGGTGTCCAGTCCACTTACTGAGGGCCCCATGTTACCAGCTGGTGTCCAGTCTACTTACTGAGGGCCCCATGTTACCAGCTGGTGTCCAGTCTACTTACTGAGGGCCCCATGTTACCAGCTGGTGTCCAGTCTACTTACTGAGGGCCCCATGTTACCAGCTGGTGTCCAGTCTACTTACTGAGGGCCCCATGTTACTAGCTGGTGTCCAGTCTACTTACTGAGGGCCCCATGTTACCAGCTGGTGTCCAGTCTACTTACTGAGGGCCCCATGTTACCAGCTGGTGTCCAGTCCAGAGCCAATTTAGCTCTTTTAAAAAAAAAATCATTTAAAATATTTAAAGCTGCAATATGTAAAAATAAAAATATCTGACCTGATCAAATTCTCAGAAATGTGAGTTATAGACCTGTCGCTCTTATTGAAAGCCAGTCTAAGAAGCGGTTAAGATCTGTTCTATGTGCACTATTTCTAGGCTTCACGTTCTTAAATTTCCTTTTTTTTTTTTTTTTGCGTCTTTCGGTTTTTTACTCCAGTTTCAAACAGATGAAAAATATAATATTTTATATTTCCCAGCGGTTTAGATGGTACAAACCCCAACCCGGACGACGCTGGGCCAAATGTGGGACTCCCGATCACGGCCCGGTTGTGATGCAGTCCACTGCATCAATCGGGAGCCCAATTTGGCAACCTAGTAGACTGTTATCAACCAGGAAATGGTGTGACGTCCTGTCTCAAGTTGCTGTGACTTGATGTGATCACTGTTAGGCCTAGTGATGGAGATCACACGGTCACCATGGTCAGTCGGCCCCCTGCAGTCTTGTTGCTGTGACTTGATGTGATCACTGTTAGGCCTAGTGATGGAGATCACACGGTCACCATGGGTCAGTCGGCCCCTGCAGTCTTGTGATGAGTTTATATTCTGACTTCTCTCCTCTCTTGTCAGCTCGTATTGTGTCCCTTTCTCTGTTCATTATGATCAAAACAACTTGCCTTTTGTTCCACAGACAACAGCTCTCTACCCCTCTCTACCCCCTCTCTCCCTGCTCTCTACCCCCTCTCTCCCTGCTCTCTACCCCTCTCTCCCTGCTCTCTACCCCCTCTCTCCCTGCTCTCTACCCCCTCTCTCCCTGCTCTCTACCCCCTCTCTCCCTGCTCTCTACCCCCTCTCTCCTGCTCTCTACCCCTCTCTCCCTGCTCTCTACCCCCTCTCTCCCAGCGCTCTCAGTTGTTCTGTCATTCATCTGACCCTCTATTCACCCAACCCCTCTGTGCAGTCCTCCTCCTCTGACCCCTCTGTGCAGTCCTCCTCCTCTGACCCCTCTGTGCAGTCCTCCTCCTCTGACCCCTCTGTGCAGTCCTCCTCCTCCTCTGACCCCTCTGTGCAGTCCTCCTCCTCCTCTGACCCCTCTGTGCAGTCCTCCTCCTCCTCTGACCCCTCTGTGTAGCCCTCCTCCTCCTCTGACCCCTCTGTGTAGCCCTCCTCCTCCCCTGACCCCTCTGTGTAGCCCTCCTCCTCCCCTGACCCCTCTGTGTAGCCCTCCTCCTCCCCTGACCCCTCTGTGTAGCCCTCCTCCTCCCCTGACCCCTCTGTGTAGCCCTCCTCCTCCCCTGACCCCTCTGTGCAGTCCTCTGATCACTGTCATTTCCATTGCAAACAGATCTTAGATCAGGCTTATGAGAGGAAGCACCTTCAGGGATTCTTACTGACCGCACCACAGTTCAGCTGGGTCACGAGGTCAGGGTTGAGGGTTGTTGAGAAACAAGGTCCTGAACTCCAAAAACGGACAGGATTCTAATCCCTTTGTCTCCTGCGACAGAGCAGGGACAGGAAGTAGACATTCCAGGAGGTGCTGAGGATCGTCAAGATAGCCTCCATCGCCAACCAGGTTCACAGCCAAAATGCCCTGGAATAGAGTGTGGCAGTGGAGATGTGGAGCGGCGTTGCCATGGTGATCATTTACACACAAATTACTGGAAAAGAAGCCGGGTGTCGACGATGTAAAGTCCAAAGTCAAAGAGACCGATTTGGAGCTGGTGAGAAGTTCTACACACACCTTTGTATATGACTTTGTTATTTGCATATATCATATGTTATTTGCATATTTCCTTTGTGATTGTATGTTTGTACTGTGTTTAGTCAGTATGCTGTCAACCATCCTGTCAGTAGGAAACACCAAGCCCAGTGTCGATTTTAAAAGGATACTTTTTATCACATTGAATCATGGTTGAATGGTGAAAGCTCAGCATGTTATCAGGAGGGACTGAAGGAAGGCTGTGTCATGTAGTTCCTTCCATCCCGGAAGCCTCTTGTTTCCTTCCATCCCGGAAGCCTCTTGCTTCCTTCCATCCCGGAAGCCTCTTGCTTCCTTCCATCCCGGAAGCCTCTTGCTTCCTTCCATCCCGGAAGCCTCTTGCTTCCTTCCATCCCGGAAGCCTCTTGCTTCCTTCCATCCCGGAAGCCTCTTGCTTCCTTCCATCCCGGAAGCCTCTTGCTTCCTTCCATCCCGGAAGCCTCTTGCTTCCTTCCATCCCGGAAGCCTCTTGCTTCCTTCCATCCCGGAAGCCTCTTGCTTCCTTCCATCCCGGAAGCCTCTTGCTTCCTTCCATCCCGGAAGCCTCTTGCTTCCTTCCATCCCGGAAGCCTCTTGCTTCCTTCCATCCCGGAAGCCTCTTGCTTCCTTCCATCCCGGAAGCCTCTTGCT
>NW_026281724.1:0-4099 GCF_023373465.1 Oncorhynchus keta
GACCACCAGGTATTAATATAAACCAGAGTCTCTAGTCAGTGAACTGGTCGACCACCAAGGTATTAATATAAACCAGAGTCTCTAGTCAGTGAACTGGTCGACCACCAAGGTATTAATATAAACCAGAGTCTCTAGTCAGTGAACTGGTCGACCACCAAGGTATTAATATAAACCAGAGTCTCTAGTCAGTGAACTGGTCGACCACCAAGGTATTAATATAAACCAGAGTCTCTAGTCAGTGAACTGGTCGACCACCAAGGTATTTATTATTATAAACCAAGAGTCTCTAGTCAGTGAACTGGTCGAGCCACCAAGGTATTAATATAAACCAGAGTCTCTAGTCAGTGAACTGGTCGACCACCAAGGTATTAATATAAACCAGAGTCTCTAGTCAGTGAACTGGTCGACCACCAAGGTATTAATATAAACCAGAGTCTCTAGTCAGTGAACTGGTCGACCACCAAGGTATTAATATAAACCAGAGTCTCTAGTCAGTGAACTGGTCGACCACCAAGGTATTAATATAAACCAGAGTCTCTAGTCAGTGAACTGGTCGACCACCAAGGTATTAATATAAACCAGAGTCTCTAGTCAGTGAACTGGTCGACCACCAAGGTATTAATATAAACCAGAGTCTCTAGTCAGTGAACTGGTCGACCACCAAGGTATTAATATAAACCAGAGTCTCTAGTCAGTGAACTGGTCGACCACCAAGGTATTAATATAAACCAGAGTCTCTAGTCAGTGAACTGGTCGACCACCAAGGTATTAATATAAGCCAGAGTCTCTAGTCAGTGAACTGGTCGACCACCAAGGTATTATATATAAACCAGAGTCTCTAGTCAGTGAACTGGTCGACCACCAAGGTATTAATATAAACCAGAGTCTCTAGTCAGTGAACTGGTCGACCACCAAGGTATTAATATAAACCAGAGTCTCTAGTCAGTGAACTGGTCGACCACCAAGGTATTAATATAAACCAGAGTCTCTAGTCAGTGAACTGGTCGACCACCAAAGGTATTAATATAAACCAGAGTCTCTAGTCAGTGAACTGGTCGACCACCAAGGTATTATATATAAACCAGAGTCTCTAGTCAGTGAACTGGTCGACCACCAAGGTATTAATATAAACCAGAGTCTCTAGTCAGTGAACTGGTCGACCACCAAGGTATTAATATAAACCAGAGTCTCTAGTCAGTGAACTGGTCGAGCCACCAAGGTATTAATATAAACCAGAGTCTCTAGTCAGTGAACTGGTCGACCACCAAGGTATTAATATAAACCAGAGTCTCTAGTCAGGTGAACTGGTCGACCACCAAGGTATTATTAATATAAACCAGAGTCTCTAGTCGGTGAACTGGTAGAGCCACCAAGGTATTAATATAAACCAGAGTCTCTAGTCAGTGAACTGGTCGACCACCAAGGTATTAATATAAACCAGAGTCTCTAGTCAGTGAACTGGTCGACCACCAAGGTATTAATATAAACCAGAGTCTCTAGTCAGTGAACTGGTCGACCACCAAGGTATTAATATAAACCAGAGTCTCTAGTCAGTGAACTGGTCGACCACCAAGGTATTAATATAAACCAGAGTCTCTAGTCAGTGAACTGGTCGACCACCACCAACCTTAACCCCAACCTTAACCCCAACCTTAACCCCAACCACACTGCTAAGCTCACGACTACAATGACTATGATTATGACCATGGTGGTGAACAGGATGAGGATGATGATGAGAGAAGATGAGTGGTGATGATGAGGATGGTATGATGAGTGAGCTAGGTGAGGAGTGATGATATTGATGGTAGTGAGGATGATGATGATGGTGGTGAGGATGATGATGTGTAGTGGTGGTGAGGATGATGATGATGGTGGTGGTGAGGATGATACTGATGATGGTGAGGATGATGATGATGATGGTGGTGAGGATGATAATGATGTTAATGATGATGGTGAGGATGATGGTGGTGGTGGTGATGATGATAATGATGGTGGTGATGATGATGATGATGGTGGTGGTGATGATGATGGTGGTGAGGATGATGATGATGATGATGATGGTGGTGATGGTGGTGAGGATGATGGTGGTGAGGATGATGATGATGGTGGTGAGGATGATGATGATGATGGTGGTGGTGAGGATGATGATGATGGTGGTGGTGAGGATGATGATGATGATGGTGGTGAGGATGATGATGATGATGGTGGTGAGGATGATGATGGTGGTGAGGATGATGATGATGATGGTGATGATGATGATGATGATGGTGGTGAGGATGATAATGATGATGGTGAGGATGATAATGATGGTGGTGAGGATGAGATGATGATGGTGGTGAGGATGATGATGATGATGGTGAGGATGATAATGATGATGGTGAGGATGATGATGATGGTGGTGAGGATGATAATGATGATGGTGAGGATGATAATGATGATGGTGAGGATGATTATGATGATGATGATGGTGGTGAGGATGATAATGATGTTAATGATGATGGTGAGGATGATGATGATGGTGGTGAGGATGATGATGATGATGGTGAGGATGATAATGATGATGGTGAGGATGATAATGATGATGGTGGTGAGGATGATAATGATGATGGTGGTGAGGATGATGATGGTGAGGATGATGATGATGATGATGGTGGTGAGGATGATAATGATGTTAATGATGATGGTGAGGATTATGATGATGGTGGTGGTGAGGATGATGATGAGGATGATGATGATGATGGTGGTGAGGATGATAATGATGATGGTGGTGAGATGATTATGATGATGGTGGATGGTGAGAATGATGATGGTGGTGAGGATGATGATGATGGTGGTGGTGAGGATGATGATGAGGATGATGATGATGATGGTGGTGAGGATGATAATGATGATGGTGGTGAGGATGATAATGATGATGATGGTGGTGGTGAGGATGATGATGATGGTGGTGGTGATGGATGATGATGATGATGATGATGGTGGTGAGGATGATGATGATGATGGTGGTGAGGATGATAATGATGATGGTGAGGATGATAATGATGATGGTGAGGATGATGATGATGGTGGTGAGGATGATGATGGTGGTGAGGATGATAATGATGATGGTGAGGATGATGATGATGGTGGTGAGGATGATGATGATGTTAATGATGATGGTGAGGATGATGATGATGGTGGTGAGGATGATGATGATGATGGTGAGGATGATAATGATGATGGTGAGGATGATAATGATGATGGTGGTGAGGATGATAATGATGATGGTGGTGAGGATGATGATGGTGAGGATGATGATGATGATGATGGTGGTGAGGATGATAATGATGTTAATGATGATGGTGAGGAGGATGATATTGATGGTGGTGAGGATGATGGTGGTGGTGGTGAGGATGATGGTGGTGGTGAGGATGATAATGATGATGGTGAGGATGATGATGGTGAGGATGATGATGATGATGGTGAGGATGATGATGGTGGTGAGGATGATGGTGGTGGTGAGGATGATAATGATGATGGTGGTGAGGATGATAATGATGATGGTGAGGATGATGATGATGATGGTGGTGAGGATGATGATGATGGTGGTGAGGATGATGATGATGGTGGTGAGGATGATGATGATGGTGATGATGATGGTGGTGAGGATGATGATGATGATGATGGTGGTGAGGATGATGATGATGATGATGGTGAGGATGATGATGATGGTGGTGGTGAGGATGATGATGATGGTGGTGGTGAGGATGATGATGATGGTGGTGAGGAGGATGATGATGGTGGTGAGGAGGATGATGATGATGATGGTGGTGAGGATGATGATGATGGTGGTGAGGATGATGATGATGGTGGTGAGGATGATGATGATGGTGGTGGTGATGATGATGATGATGGTGGTGAGGATGATGATGATGGTGGTGAGGATGATGATGGTGATGATGATGTGTTCCAGATCACCAGCCCCCAGGTGGAGAAGAAGAAGAAGAAGGACAATGATAAAAAGAGAAAGAGGCGTGCTGTCATTGAGTCAGGTAATAATGATGACTGTGGGCCATTTAATGGTCATTGAGTCAGGTAATAATGATGACTGTGGGCCATT
>NW_026281725.1:0-3964 GCF_023373465.1 Oncorhynchus keta
TGTAGTGGTATAGAGTGGTGGTATGCAGTACTGTGGTATAAAGTAGTGGTATACAGTAGTGGTATACAGTAGTGGTATAGAGTGGTGGTATGCGGTACTGGTATAGAGTAGTGGTATACATGTAGTGGTATAGAGTAGTGGTATACATGTAGTGGTATAGAAGTAGTGGTATACATGTAGTGGTATAGAGTGGTGGTATACTGTAGTGGTATACAGTAATGGTATACAGTAAGTGGTATACAGCTAGTGGTATGCAGTAGTGGTATACAGTAGTGGTATGCAGTAGTGGTATACAGTAGTGGTATAGAGTGGTGGTATACTGTAGTGGTATAGAGTGGTGGTATACTGTAGTGGTATAAGTAGGAGGTATACAGTAATGGTATACTGTAGTGGTATAGAGTAGTGGTATAGAGTGGTGGTATACTGTAGTGGTATACTGTGGTGGTATACTGTGGTGGTATACTGTAGTGGTATACAGTAGTGGTATAGAGTAGTGGTATACTGTAGTGGTATACTGTGGCGGTATATGTAGTGGTATAAGTGGTGGTAGACTGTGGTGGTATGCAGTAATGGTATGCAGTAGTGGTATAGAGTAGTGGTATACAGTACTGGTATGCAGTAGTGGTATAGAGTAGTGGTATGCAGTACTGGTATAGAGTGGTGGTATACAGTAATGGTATGCAGTACTGGTATAGTGTAGTGGTATAGAGTAGTGGTATGCAGTACTGGTATAGAGTAGTGGTATGCAGTACTGGTATAGAAGTAGTGGTATAATGTAGTGGTATAGAGTAGTGGTATACTGTAGTGGTATAGAGTGGTGGTATACTGTAGTGGTAGAGAGTGGTGGTATAGAGAAGTGGTAGAGAGTGGTGGTATGCAGTAATGGTATGCAGTAGTGGTATAGAGTAGTGGTATGCAGTACTGGTATGCAGTAGTGGTATAGAGTAGTGGTATGCAGTACTGGTATAGAGTGGTGGTATACAGTAATGGTATGCAGTACTGGTATAGAGTAGTGGTATACAGTAATGGTATGCAGTAGTGGTATAGAGTAGTGGTATGCAGTACTGGTATAGAAGTAGTGGTATAATGTAGTGGTATAAGTAGTGGTATAATGTAGTGGTATAAGTGGTGGTATACTGTAGTGGTATAGAGTGGTGGTATACTGTAGTGGTATAGAGTGGTGGTATAGAGTAGGGGTATACAGTAGTGGTATACTGTGGTGGTATACAGTAATGGTATGCAGTACTGGTATAGAGTAGTGGTATACAGTAATGGTATGCAGTAGTGGTATAGAGTAGTGGTATGCGGTACTGGTATAGAAGTAGTGGTATAATGTAGTGGTATAGAGTAGTGGTATAATGTAGTGGTATAGAGTAGTGGTATAATGTAGTGGTATAGAGTGGTGGTATACTGTAGTGGTATACAGTAATGGTATGCAGTAGTGGTATACAGTAGTGGTATGCAGTAGTGGTATACAGTAGTGGTATGCAGTAGTGGTATAGAGTAGTGGTATAGAGTGGTGGTATACTGTAGCGGTATAAGTAGAGGTATACAGTAATGGTATACTGTAGTGGTATAGAGTAGTGGTATAGAGTGGTGGTATACTGTAGTGGTATACTGTGGTGGTATACTGTGGTGGTATACTGTAGTGGTATACTGTGGTGGTATAGAGTAGTGGTATACAGTAGTGGTATACTGTGGCGGTATACTGTAGTGGTATAGAGTGGTGGTATACTGTAGTGGTATAGAATGGTGGTATACAGTAGTGGTATACAGTAGTGGTATACTGTGGTGGTATACTGTAGTGGTTTGAAAGTGGTGGTATACAGTAGTGGTATAGAGTAGTGGTATACAGTAGTGGTATACAGTAGTGGTATACTGTGGCGGTATACTGTAGTGGTATACTGTGGCGGTATACTGTAGTGGTATAAAGTGGTGGTATACTGTAGTGGTATAGAGTGGTGGTATACAGTAGTGGTATAGAGTGGTGGTATACTGTAGTGGTATAAGTAGAGAGTATACAGTAATGGTATACTGTAGTGGTATAGAGTAGTGGTATAGAGTGGTGGTATACTGTAGTGGTATACTGTGGTGGTATACTGTGGTGGTATACTGTAGTGGTATACTGTGGTGGTATAGAGTAGTGGTATACAGTAGTGGTATACTGTGGCGGTATACTGTAGTGGTATAGAGTGGTGGTATACTGTAGTGGTATAGAGTGGTGGTATGCAGTACTGGTATAGAGTAGTGGTATACAGTAATGGTATGCAGTAGTGGTATAGAGTAGTGGTATGCGGTACTGGTATAGAGTAGTGGTATAATGTAGTGGTATAGAGTAGTGGTATAATGTAGTGGTATAGAGTAGTGGTATAATGTAGTGGTATAGAGTGGTGGTATACTGTAGTGGTATAATGTAGTGGTATAGCAGTAGTGGTATAATGTAGTGGTATAGAGTAGTGGTATAATGTAGTGGTATAGAGTGGTGGTATACTGTAGTGGTATAAGTAGGGGTATACAATAATGGTATACTGTAGTGAGTATAGAAGTAGTGGTATAGAGTGGTGGTATACTGTAGTGGTATACTGTGGTGGTATACTGTGGTGGTATACTGTAGTGGTATACAGTAGTGGTATAGAGTAGTGGTATACTGTAGTGGTAGAAGTGGTGGTATAGAGAAGTGGTAGAGAGTGGTGGTATGCAGTAATGGTATGCAGTAGTGGTATAGAGTAGTGGTATGCAGTACTGGTATGCAAGTAGTGGTATAGAGTAGTGGTATGCAGTACTGGTATAGAGTGGTGGTATACAGTAATGGTATGCAGTACTGGTATAGAGTAGTGGTATACAGTAATGGTATGCAGTAGTGGTATAGAGTAGTGGTATGCAGTACTGGTATAGAGTAGTGGTATACAGTACTGGTATAAAGTAGTGGTATAATGTGGTGGTATAGAGTAGTGGTATACTGTAGTGGTATAGAGTGGTGGTATACTGTAGTGGTAGAGAGTGGTGGTATAGAGAAGTGGTAGAAGTGGTGGTATGCAGTAATGGTATGCAGTAGTGGTATAAGAGTAGTGGTATGCAGTACTGGTATGCAGTAGTGGTATAGAGTAGTGGTATGCAGTACTGGTATAGAGTGGTGGTATACAGTAATGGTATGCAGTACTGGTATAGAGTGGTGGTATACAGTAATGGTATGCAGTAGTGGTATAGAGTAGTGGTATGCAGTACTGGTATAGAGTAGTGGTATAATGTAGTGGTATAGAGTAGTGGTATAATGTAGTGGTATAAGTGGTGGTATACTGTAGTGGTATAGAGTGGTGGTATACTGTAGTGGTATAGAGTGGTGGTATACAGTAGTGAGTATACAGTAGTGGTATACTGTGGTGGTATACTGTGGTGGTATACTGTGGTGGTATACTGTAGTGGTATACTGTGGTGGTATAAGAGTAGTGGTATACAGTAGTGGTATACTGTGGTGGTATACTGTAGTGGTATAGAGTAGTGGTATACTGTAGTGGTATAGAGTGGTGGTATACAGTAGTGGTATACAGTAGTGGTATACTGTGGTGGTATACTGTAGTGGTTTAGAGTGGTGGTATACAGTAGTAGTATACAGTAGTGGTATAGAGTAGTGGTATACAGTAGTGGTATACAGTAGTGGTATACTGTGGCGGTATACTGTAGTGGTATACTGTGGTGGTATACTGTAGTGGTATAGAGTGGTGGTATACTGTGGTGGTATACTGTAGTGGTATATAGTGGTGGTATACAGTAGTGGTATACTGTAGGTGGTATACTGTAGTGGTATAGAGTGGTGGTATACAGTAGTGGTATACTGTGGTGGTATACTGTAGTGGTATAGAGTAGGTGGTATACAGTAGTGGTATACAGTAGTGGTATACTGTGGTGGTATACTGTAGTGGTTTAGAGTGGTGGTATACAGTAGTGGTATAGAGTGGTGGTATAC
>NW_026281726.1:0-5661 GCF_023373465.1 Oncorhynchus keta
CATATAGAGTACCACGGTATGAGTCATGATACCCATAACACTTGCGGTCAAACAAGGAAATGGTTCCAATCATTTTTTCCCCAGGGGATTTTTATAGAAACACTTAAATTAAGGGCTGTTGTTTAGTGTCAGTTTACCCTGGTGTGACGTTTTGATAACTGTGTAGATCTTTTATTCATGTATTCGCCTGTATTTACCCCCAATGAAATGCTAATTAGCTGCTCATGTGGCTCCCGTAAGAACTACAAATCTCTGGATTAACTATCTAATGTGGCTCCCGTAAAGAACTACAAATCTCTGGATTAACTATCTAATGTGGCTCCCGTAAAGAACTACAAATCTCTGGATTAACTATCTAATGTGACTCCTGTAAAGAACTACAAATCTCTGGATTAACTATCTAATGTGACTCCCGTAAAGAACTACAAATCTCTGGATTAACTATCTAATGTGGCTCCCGTAAAGAACTACAAATCTCTGGATTAACTATCTAATGTGACTCCTGTAAAGAACTACAAATCTCTGGATTAACTATCTAATGTGACTCCTGTAAAGAACTACAAATCTCTGGATTAACTATCTAATGTGGCTCCTGTAAAGAACTACAAATCTCTGGATTAACTATCTAATGTGGCTCCCGTAAAGAACTACAAATCTCTGGATTAACTATCTAATGTGGCTCCTGTAAAGAACTACAAATCTCTGGATTAACTATCTAATGTGGCTCCCGTAAAGAACTACAAATCTCTGGATTAACTATCTAATGTGGCTCCCGTAAAGAACTACAAATCTCTGGATTAACTATCTAATGTGACTCCTGTAAAGAACTACAAATCTCTGGATTAACTATCTAATGTGACTCCCGTAAAGAACTACAAATCTCTGGATTAACTATCTAATGTGGCTCCCGTAAAGAACTACAAATCTCTGGATTAACTATCTAATGTGACTCCCGTAAAGAACTACAAATCACACAATACCTGGTAGTAAAGGTATCAGAGATGACCTGTAGGATCAATACCTGGTAGTAAAGGTATCAGAGATGACCTGTAGGATCAATACCTGGTAGTAAAGGTATCAGAGATGACCTGTAGGATCAATACCTGGTAGTAAAGGTATCAGAGATGACCTGCAGGATCAATACCTGGTAGTAAAGGTATCAGAGATGACCTGCAGGATCAATACCTGGTAGTAAAGGTATCAGAGATGACCTGCAGGATCAATACCTGGTAGTAAAGGTATCAGAGATGACCTGTAGGATCAATACCTGGTAGTAAAGGTATCAGAGATGACCTGCAGGATCAATACCTGGTAGTAAAGGTATCAGAGATGACCTGCAGGATCAATACCTGGTAGTAAAGGTATCAGAGATGACCTGCAGGATCAATACCTGGTAGTAAAGGTATCAGAGATGACCTGCAGGATCAATACCTGGTAGTAAAGGTATCAGAGATGACCTGCAGGATCAATACCTGGTAGTAAAGGTATCAGAGATGACCTGTAGGATCAATACCTGGTAGTAAAGGTATCAGAGATGACCTGTAGGATCAATACCTGGTAGTAAAGGTATCAGAGATGACCTCCAGGATCAATACCTGGTAGTAAAGGTATCAGAGATGACCTGTAGGATCAATACCTGGTAGTAAAGGTATCAGAGATGACCTGTAGGATCAATACCTGGTAGTAAAGGTATCAGAGATGACCTCCAGGATCAATACCTGGTAGTAAAGGTATCAGAGATGACCTCCAGGATCAATACCTGGTAGTAAAGGTATCAGAGATGACCTGTAGGATCAATACCTGGTAGTAAAGGTATCAGCTAGAGACCTGCAGGATCAATACCTGGTAGTAAAGGTATCAGAGATGACCTCCAGGATCAATACCTGGTAGTAAAGGTATCAGAGATGACCTGCAGGATCAATACCTGGTAGTAAAGGTATCAGCTAGAGACCTGCAGGATCAATACCTGGTAGTAAAGGTATCAGCTAGAGACCTGCAGGATCAATACCTGGTAGTAAAGGTATCAGAGATGACCTGTAGGATCAATACCTGGTAGTAAAGGTATCAGAGATGACCTGTAGGATCAATACCTGGTAGTAAAGGTATCAGAGATGACCTGTAGGATCAATACCTGGTAGTAAAGGTATCAGATAGAGACCTGCAGGATCAATACCTGGTAGTAAAGGTATCAGCTAGAGACCTGCAGGATCAATACCTGGTAGTAAAGGTATCAGAGATGACCTCCAGGATCAATACCTGGTAGTAAAGGTATCAGAGATGACCTGCAGGATCAATACCTGGTAGTAAAGGTATCAGAGATGACCTGTAGGATCAATACCTGGTAGTAAAGGTATCAGAGATGACCTGTAGGATCAATACCTGGTAGTAAAGGTATCAGAGATGACCTGCAGGATCAATACCTGGTAGTAAAGGTATCAGATAGAGACCTGCAGGATCAATACCTGGTAGTAAAGGTATCAGCTAGATGACCTGCAGGATCAATACCTGGTAGTAAAGGTATCAGAGATGACCTCCAGGATCAATACCTGGTAGTAAAGGTGTCAGAGATGACCTGCAGGATCAATACCTGGTAGTAAAGGTATCAGAGATGACCTCCAGGATCAATACCTGGTAGTAAAGGTATCAGCTAGATGACCTGTAGGATCAATACCTGGTAGTAAAGGTATCAGAGATGACCTGTAGGATCAATACCTGGTAGTAAAGGTATCAGAGATGACCTGCAGGATCAATACCTGGTAGTAAAGGTATCAGAGATGACCTGTAGGATCAATACCTGGTAGTAAAGGTATCAGAGATGACCTCCAGGATCAATACCTGGTAGTAAAGGTATCAGAGATGACCTGTAGGATCAATACCTGGTAGTAAAGGTATCAGCTAGATGACCTGCAGGATCAATACCTGGTAGTAAAGGTATCAGAGATGACCTGTAGGATCAATACCTGGTAGTAAAGGTATCAGAGATGACCTGTAGGATCAATACCTGGTAGTAAAGGTATCAGAGATGACCTGCAGGATCAATACCTGGTAGTAAAGGTATCAGATAGAGACCTGCAGGATCAATACCTGGTAGTAAAGGTATCAGAGATGACCTCCAGGATCAATACCTGGTAGTAATGGTATCAGAGATGACCTGTAGGATCAATACCTGGTAGTAAAGGTATCAGAGATGACCTGTAGGATCAATACCTGGTAGTAAAGGTATCAGAGATGACCTCCAGGATCAATACCTGGTAGTAAAGGTATCAGCTAGAGACCTGCAGGATCAATACCTGGTAGTAAAGGTATCAGAGATGACCTCCAGGATCAATACCTGGTAGTAAAGGTATCAGAGATGACCTCCAGGATCAATACCTGGTAGTAAAGGTATCAGAGATGACCTGTAGGATCAATACCTGGTAGTAAAGGTATCAGAGATGACCTGCAGGATCAATACCTGGTAGTAAAGGTATCAGAGATGACCTGCAGGATCAATACCTGGTAGTAAAGGTATCAGAGATGACCTGCAGGATCAATACCTGGTAGTAAAGGTATCAGCTAGAGACCTGCAGGATCAATACCTGGTAGTAAAGGTATCAGAGATGACCTCCAGGATCAATACCTGGTAGTAAAGGTATCAGAGATGACCTGTAGGATCAATACCTGGTAGTAAAGGTATCAGAGATGACCTCCAGGATCAATACCTGGTAGTAAAGGTATCAGATAGAGACCTGCAGGATCAATACCTGGTAGTAAAGGTATCAGAGATGACCTGTAGGATCAATACCTGGTAGTAAAGGTATCAGAGATGACCTCCAGGATCAATACCTGGTAGTAAAGGTATCAGAGATGACCTGTAGGATCAATACCTGGTAGTAAAGGTATCAGAGATGACCTGTAGGATCAATACCTGGTAGTAAAGGTATCAGAGATGACCTGCAGGATCAATACCTGGTAGTAAAGGTATCAGAGATGACCTGCAGGATCAATACCTGGTAGTAAAGGTATCAGCAGAGGACCTGCAGGATCAATACCTGGTAGTAAAGGTATCAGAGATGACCTCCAGGATCAATACCTGGTAGTAAAGGTATCAGAGATGACCTGCAGGATCAATACCTGGTAGTAAAGGTATCAGAGATGACCTGTAGGATCAATACCTGGTAGTAAAGGTATCAGAGATG
The DNA here is from genome assembly GCF_023373465.1 of Oncorhynchus keta. NCBI lineage: Eukaryota > Metazoa > Chordata > Actinopteri > Salmoniformes > Salmonidae > Oncorhynchus > Oncorhynchus keta. The sequence goes on from NW_026281726.1 coordinate 4,179, forward strand.
ACCTGTAGGATCAATACCTGGTAGTAAAGGTATCAGAGATGACCTCCAGGATCAATACCTGGTAGTAAAGGTGTCAGAGATGACCTGTAGGATCAATACCTGGTAGTAATGGTATCAGAGATGACCTCCAGGATCAATACCTGGTAGTAAAGGTATCAGCTAGAGACCTGTAGGATCAATACCTGGTAGTAAAGGTATCAGAGATGACCTGTAGGATCAATACCTGGTAGTAAAGGTATCAGAGATGACCTGTAGGATCAATACCTGGTAGTAAAGGTATCAGAGATGACCTGTAGGATCAATACCTGGTAGTAAAGGTATCAGAGATGACCTGTAGGATCAATACCTGGTAGTAAAGGTATCAGAGATGACCTGTAGGATCAATACCTGGTAGTAAAGGTATCAGAGATGACCTCCAGGATCAATACCTGGTAGTAAAGGTATCAGAGATGACCTGTAGGATCAATACCTGGTAGTAATGGTATCAGAGATGACCTGTAGGATCAATACCTGGTAGTAAAGGTATCAGAGATGACCTGCAGGATCAATACCTGGTAGTAAAGGTATCAGAGATGACCTGCAGGATCAATACCTGGTAGTAAAGGTATCAGCTAGAGACCTGCAGGATCAATACCTGGTAGTAAAGGTATCAGAGATGATTTGTAGTCTGGCATGGTGTCTACTTTGATGCTAATTAGCATTTTAGAATATGAGAGTAAATAGAGCTGAATATATTGATAAAAGTCACCTTGTCCTAGAGAGATTTACAGGGTCATCAAAACACCAGGGCAGGTTAAACCTACACAAAACACCACGGCAGGTTAAACCTACACAAAACACCACGACAGGTTAAACCTACACAAAACACCACGGCAGGGTAAACCTACACAAAACACCACGGCAGGGTAAACCTACACAAAACACCACGGCAGGGTAAACCTACACAAAACACCACGGCATGGTTAAACCTACACAAAACACCACGGCAGGTTAAACCTACACAAAACACCACGGCAGGGTAAACCTACACAAAACACCACGGCATGGTTAAACCTACACAAAACACCACGGCAGGTTAAACCTACACAAAACACCACGGCAGGTTAAACCTACACAAAACACCACGGCAGGTTAAACCTACACAAAACACCACGGCAGGTTAAACCTACACAAAACACCACGGCAGGGTTAAACCTACACAAAACACCACGGCAGGGTTAAACCTACACAAAACACCACGGCAGGTTAAACCTACACAAAACACCACGACAGGGTTAAACCTACACAAAACACCACGGCAGGGTTAAACCTACACAAAACACCACGACAGGTTAAACCTACACAAAACACCACGACAGGTTAAACCTACACAAAACACCACGGCAGGTTAAACCTACTCAAAACACCACGGCAGGTTAAACCCACACAAAACACCACGACAGGTTAAACCTACACAAAACACCACGGCAGGGTTAAACCTACA
>NW_026281727.1:0-35000 GCF_023373465.1 Oncorhynchus keta
ATAGAACATGATAATGAGATGTGTTCTAGATTAGTGTCAGATAGAACATGATAATGAGACGTGTTCTAGATTAGTGTTTAGTGTCAGATAGAACATATTATAATGAGAGCGTGTTCTGGGGATTAGTGTCAGATAGAACATGATAATGAGATGTGTTCTAGATTAGTGTTTAGTGTCAGATAGAACATGATAATGAGACGTGTTCTAGATTAGTGTTTAGTGTCAGATAGAACATGATAATGAGATGTGTTCTAGATTAGTGTCAGATAGAACATGATAATGAGATGTGTTCTAGATTAGTGTCAGATAGAACATGATAATGAGACGTGTTCTAGATTAGTGTTTAGTGTCAGATAGAACATATTATAATGAGACGTGTTCTAGATTAGTGTCAGATAGAACATGATAATGAGATGTGTTCTAGATTAGTGTTTAGTGTCAGATAGAACATGATAATGAGACGTGTTCTAGATTAGTGTTTAGTGTCAGATAGAACATGATAATGAGACGTGTTCTAGATTAGTGTCAGATAGAACATGATAATGAGACGTGTTCTAGATTAGTGTCAGATAGAACATGATAATGAGACCATGTTCTAGATTAGTGTCAGATAGAACATGATAATGAGATGTGTTCTAGATTAGTGTCAGATAGAACATGATAATGAGACGTGTTCTAGATTAGTGTTTAGTGTCAGATAGAACATATTATAATGAGACGTGTTCTAGATTAGTGTCAGATAGAACATGATAATGAGATGTGTTCTAGATTAGTGTTTAGTGTCAGATAGAACATGATAATGAGACGTGTTCTAGATTAGTGTTTAGTGTCAGATAGAACATGATAATGAGATGTGTTCTAGATTAGTGTCAGATAGAACATGATAATGAGATGTGTTCTAGATTAGTGTCAGATAGAACATGATAATGAGACGTGTTCTAGATTAGTGTTTAGTGTCAGATAGAACATATTATAATGAGACGTGTTCTAGATTAGTGTCAGATAGAACATGATAATGAGATGTGTTCTAGATTAGTGTTTAGTGTCAGATAGAACATGATAATGAGACGTGTTCTAGATTAGTGTTTAGTGTCAGATAGAACATGATAATGAGACGTGTTCTAGATTAGTGTCAGATAGAACATGATAATGAGATGTGTTCTAGATTAGTGTTTAGTGTCAGATAGAACATATTATAATGAGATGTGTTCTAGATTAGTGTCAGATAGAACATGATAATGAGATGTGTTCTAGATTAGTGTTTAGTGTCAGATAGAACATGATAATGAGTGTGTTCTAGATTAGTGTTTAGTGTCAGATAGAACATATTATAATGAGATGTGTTCTAGATTAGTGTTTAGTGTCAGATAGAACATGATAATGAGACATGTTCTAGATTAGTGTTTAGTGTCAGATAGAACATGATAATGAGACGTGTTCTAGATTAGTGTTTAGTGTCAGATAGAACATGATAATGAGACGTGTTCTAGATTAGTGTTTAGTGTCAGATAGAACATGATAATGAGATGTGTTCTAGATTAGTGTCAGATAGAACATGATAATGAGAGTGTTTAGTGTCAGATAGAACATGATAATGAGACGTGTTCTAGATTAGTGTTTAGTGTCAGATAGAACATGATAATGAGACGTGTTCTAGATTAGTGTTTAGTGTCAGATAGAACATATTATAATGAGATGTGTTCTAGATTAGTGTTTAGTGTCAGATAGAACATGATAATGAGCGTGTTCTAGATTAGTGTTTAGTGTCAGATAGAACATATTATAATGAGATGTGTTCTAGATTAGTGTTTAGTGTCAGATAGAACATGATAATGAGACATGTTCTAGATTAGTGTTTAGTGTCAGATAGAACATGATAATGAGACGTGTTCTAGATTAGTGTTTAGTGTCAGATAGAACATGATAATGAGACGTGTTCTAGATTAGTGTTTAGTGTCAGATAGAACATATTATAATGAGATGTGTTCTAGATTAGTGTCAGATAGAACATGATAATGAGACATGTTCTAGATTAGTGTCAGATAGAACATGATAATGAGACGTGTTCTAGATTAGTGTTTAGTGTCAGATAGAACATGATAATGAGACGTGTTCTAGATTAGTGTTTAGTGTCAGATAGAACATATTATAATGAGATGTGTTCTAGATTAGTGTTTAGTGTCAGATAGAACATGATAATGAGCGTGTTCTAGATTAGTGTTTAGTGTCAGATAGAACATATTATAATGAGACGTGTTCTAGATTAGTGTTTAGTGTCAGATAGAACATATTATAATGAGACGTGTTCTAGATTAGTGTTTAGTGTCAGATAGAACATGATAATGAGACGTGTTCTAGATTAGTGTTTAGTGTCAGATAGAACATGATAATGAGACGTGTTCTAGATTAGTGTTTAGTGTCAGATAGAACATATTATAATGAGACGTGTTCTAGATTAGTGTTTAGTGTCAGATAGAACATGATAATGAGACGTGTTCTAGATTAGTGTTTAGTGTCAGATAGAACATGATAATGAGACGTGTTCTAGATTATGTGTTTAGTGATAGAACATGATAGAACTAGATTAGTGTTTAGTGTCAGATAGAACATATTATAATGAGATGTGTTCTAGATTAGTGTTCTAGATTAGTGTGTCAGATAGAACATATTATAATGAGATGTGTTCTAGATTAGTGTTTAGTGTCAGATAGAACATGATAATGAGACGTGTTCTAGATTAGTGTTTAGTGTCAGATAGAACATGATAATGAGATGTGTTCTAGATTAGTGTTTAGTGTCAGATAGAACATATTATAATGAGATGTGTTCTAGATTAGTGTTTAGTGTCAGATAGAACATGATAATGAGACGTGTTCTAGATTAGTGTTTAGTGTCAGATAGAACATGATAATGAGACGTGTTCTAGATTAGTGTTTAGTGTCAGATAGAACATATTATAATGAGACGTGTTCTAGATTAGTGTTTAGTGTCAGATAGAACATGATAATGAGACGTGTTCTAGATTAGTGTTTAGTGTCAGATAGAACATATTATAATGAGACGTGTTCTAGATTAGTGTCAGATAGAACATGATAATGAGATGTGTTCTAGATTAGTGTCAGATAGAACATGATAATGAGACATGTTCTAGATTAGTGTTTAGTGTCAGATAGAACATGATAATGAGATAGATTGAGTGTTCTAGATTAGTGTCAGATAGAACATATTATAATGAGATGTGTTCTAGATTAGTGTTTAGTGTCAGATAGAACATGATAATGAGACGTGTTCTAGATTAGTGTTTAGTGTCAGATAGAACATATTATAATGAGATGTGTTCTAGATTAGTGTCAGATAGAACATGATAATGAGATGTGTTCTAGATTAGTGTTTAGTGTCAGATAGAACATATTATAATGAGACGTGTTCTAGATTAGTGTTTAGTGTCAGATAGAACATGATAATGAGACGTGTTCTAGATTAGTGTTCAGATAGAACATATTATAATGAGATGTGTTTAGTGTCAGATAGAACATGATAATGAGATGTGTTCTAGATTAGTGTTTAGTGTCAGATAGAACATGATAATGAGACATGTTCTAGATTGTGTCAGATAGAACATATTATAATGAGATGTGTTCTAGATTAGTGTTTAGTGTCAGATAGAACATGATAATGAGATGTGTTCTAGATTAAGTGTGAGAACATGTGAGATGTGTTCTAGATTAGTGTCAGATAGAACATATTATAATGAGATGTGTTCTAGATTAGTGTCAGATAGAACATGATAATGAGATGTGTTCTAGATTAGTGTCAGATAGAACATGATAATGAGATGTGTTCTAGATTAGTGTTTAGTGTCAGATAGAACATATTATAATGAGATAGTGTTCTAGAACATGATAATATGTGTTCTAGATTAGTGTTTAGTGTCAGATAGAACATATTATAATGAGATGTGTTCTAGATTAGTGTCAGATAGAACATGATAATGAGATGTGTTCTAGATTAGTGTTTAGTGTCAGATAGAACATATTATAATGAGATGTGTTCTAGATTAGTGTTTAGTGTCAGATAGAACATATTATAATGAGATGTGTTCTAGATTAGTGTCAGATAGAACATGATAATGAGACGTGTTCTAGATTAGTGTTTAGTGTCAGATAGAACATATTATAATGAGATGTGTTCTAGATTAGTGTCAGATAGAACATGATAATGAGATGTGTTCTAGATTAGTGTTTAGTGTCAGATAGAACATATTATAATGAGATGTGTTCTAGATTAGTGTCAGATGAACATGATAATGAGATGTCAGATAGAACATATTATTAGTGTTTTAGTGTCAGATAGAACATGATAATGAGATGTGTTCTAGATTAGTGTTTAGTGTCAGATAGAACATATTATAATGAGATGTGTTCTAGATTAGTGTCAGATAGAACATATTATAATGAGATGTGTTCTAGATTAGTGTCAGATAGAACATGATAATGAGACGTGTTCTAGATTAGTGTTTAGTGTCAGATAGAACATATTATAATGAGATGTGTTCTAGATTAGTGTCAGATAGAACATGATAATGAGATGTGTTCTAGATTAGTGTTTAGTGTCAGATAGAACATATTATAATGAGATGTGTTCTAGATTAGTGTCAGATAGAACATGATAATGAGATGTGTTCTAGATTAGTGTCAGATAGAACATATTATAATGAGATGTGTTCTAGATTAGTGTTTAGTGTCAGATAGAACATGATAATGATATGTGTTCTAGATTAGTGTTTAGTGTCAGATAGAACATATTATAATGAGATGTGTTCTAGATTAGTGTTTAGTGTCAGATAGAACATGATAATGATATGTGTTCTAGATTAGTGTTTAGTGTCAGATAGAACATATTATAATGAGATGTGTTCTAGATTAGTGTCAGATAGAACATGATAATGAGACGTGTTCTAGATTAGTGTTTAGTGTCAGATAGAACATATTATAATGAGATGTGTTCTAGAATGATAGAACATGATAATGAGATGTGTTCTAGATTAGTGTTTAGTGTCAGATAGAACATATTATAATGAGATGTGTTCTAGATTAGTGTCAGATAGAACATGATAATGAGATGTGTTCTAGATTAGTGTCAGATAGAACATATTATAATGAGATGTGTTCTAGATTAGTGTCAGATAGAACATGATAATGAGACGTGTTCTAGATTAGTGTTTAGTGTCAGATAGAACATATTATAATGAGATGTGTTCTAGATTAGTGTCAGATAGAACATGATAATGAGATGTGTTCTAGATTAGTGTTTAGTGTCAGATAGAACATATTATAATGAGATGTGTTCTAGATTAGTGTTTAGTGTCAGATAGAACATGATAATGAGATGTGTTCTAGATTAGTGTTTAGTGTCAGATAGAACATATTATAATGAGATGTGTTCTAGATTAGTGTCAGATAGAACATATTATAATGAGATGTGTTCTAGATTAGTGTCAGATAGAACATGATAATGAGACGTGTTCTAGATTAGTGTTTAGTGTCAGATAGAACATATTATAATGAGATGTGTTCTAGATTAGTGTCAGATAGAACATGATAATGAGATGTGTTCTAGATTAGTGTTTAGTGTCAGATAGAACATATTATAATGAGATGTGTTCTAGATTAGTGTCAGATAGAACATGATTATGTGTTCTAGATTAGTGTCAGATAGAACATATTATAATGAGATGTGTTCTAGATTAGTGTCAGATAGAACATGATAATGAGATGTGTTCTAGATTAGTGTTTAGTGTCAGATAGAACATATTATAATGAGATGTGTTCTAGATTAGTGTTTAGTGTCAGATAGAACATATTATAATGAGATGTGTTCTAGATTAGTGTCAGATAGAACATATTATAATGAGATGTGTTCTAGATTAGTGTCAGATAGAACATGATAATGAGACGTGTTCTAGATTAGTGTTTAGTGTCAGATAGAACATATTATAATGAGATGTGTTCTAGATTAGTGTCAGATAGAACATGATAATGAGATGTGTTCTAGATTAGTGTTTAGTGTCAGATAGAACATATTATAATGAGATGTGTTCTAGATTAGTGTCAGATAGAACATGATAATGAGATGTGTTCTAGATTAGTGTCAGATAGAACATATTATAATGAGATGTGTTCTAGATTAGTGTCAGATAGAACATGATAATGAGACGTGTTCTAGATTAGTGTTTAGTGTCAGATAGAACATATTATAATGAGACGTGTTCTAGATTAGTGTCAGATAGAACATGATAATGAGATGTGTTCTAGATTAGTGTTTAGTGTCAGATAGAACATATTATAATGAGACGTGTTCTAGATTAGTGTCAGATAGAACATGATAATGAGATGTGTTCTAGATTAGTGTTTAGTGTCAGATAGAACATGATAATGAGATGTGTTCTAGATTAGTGTCAGATAGAACATATTATAATGAGATGTGTTCTAGATTAGTGTCAGATAGAACATGATAATGAGACGTGTTCTAGATTAGTGTTTAGTGTCAGATAGAACATATTATAATGAGACGTGTTCTAGATTAGTGTCAGATAGAACATGATAATGAGATGTGTTCTAGATTAGTGTTTAGTGTCAGATAGAACATATTATAATGAGATGTGTTCTAGATTAGTGTCAGATAGAACATGATAATGAGATGTGTTCTAGATTAGTGTTTAGTGTCAGATAGAACATGATAATGAGACATGTTCTAGATTAGTGTCAGATAGAACATGATAATGAGACATGTTCTAGATTAGTGTTTAGTGTCAGATAGAACATATTATAATGAGACGTGTTCTAGATTAGTGTTTAGTGTCAGATAGAACATGATAATGAGACGTGTTCTAGATTAGTGTTTAGTGTCAGATAGAACATGATAATGAGCGTGTTCTAGATTAGTGTTTAGTGTCAGATAGAACATATTATAATGAGATGTGTTCTAGATTAGTGTTTAGTGTCAGATAGAACATGATAATGAGACATGTTCTAGATTAGTGTCAGATAGAACATGATAATGAGACGTGTTCTAGATTAGTGTCAGATAGAACATGATAATGAGACGTGTTCTAGATTAGTGTTTAGTGTCAGATAGAACATGATAATGAGACATGTTCTAGATTAGTGTCAGATAGAACATGATAATGAGACGTGTTCTAGATTAGTGTCAGATAGAACATGATAATGAGATGTGTTCTAGATTAGTGTTTAGTGTCAGATAGAACATATTATAATGAGATGTGTTCTAGATTAGTGTCAGATAGAACATGATAATGAGATGTGTTCTAGATTAGTGTTTAGTGTCAGATAGAACATGATAATGAGACATGTTCTAGATTAGTTAGATAGAACATATTATAATGAGATGTGTTCAGAGTGTTTAGTGTCAGATAGAACATGATAATGAGATGTGTTCTAGATTAGTGTTTAGTGTCAGATAGAACATGATAATGAGACATGTTCTAGATTAGTGTTAGAACATATTATAATGAGATGTGTTCTAGATTAGTGTTTAGTGTCAGATAGAACATGATAATGAGATGTGTTCTAGATTAGTGTTTAGTGTCAGATAGAACATATTATAATGAGATGTGTTCTAGATTAGTGTCAGATAGAACATGATAATGAGATGTGTTCTAGATTAGTGTCAGATAGAACATATTATAATGAGATGTGTTCTAGATTAGTGTTTAGTGTCAGATAGAACATATTATAATGAGACGTGTTCTAGATTAGTGTCAGATAGAACATGATAATGAGACGTGTTCTAGATTAGTGTTTAGTGTCAGATAGAACATATTATAATGAGATGTGTTCTAGATTAGTGTTTAGTGTCAGATAGAACATGATAATGAGATGTGTTCTAGATTAGTGTTTAGTGTCAGATAGAACATGATAATGAGACATGTTCTAGATTAGTGTCAGATAGAACATATTATAATGAGATGTGTTCTAGATTAGTGTTTAGTGTCAGATAGAACATGATAATGAGATGTGTTCTAGATTAGTGTTTAGTGTCAGATAGAACATGATAATGAGACAATTAGTGTCAGATAGAACATATTATAATGTTGTTCTAGATTAGTGTTTAGTGTCAGATAGAACATGATAATGAGACATGTTCTAGATTAGTGTTTAGTGTCAGATAGAACATGATAATGAGACGTGTTCTAGATTAGTGTTTAGTGTCAGATAGAACATGATAATGAGACATGTTCTAGATTAGTGTTTAGTGTCAGATAGAACATATTATAATGAGACGTGTTCTAGATTAGTGTTTAGTGTCAGATAGAACATGATAATGAGACGTGTTCTAGATTAGTGTTTAGTGTCAGATAGAACATGATAATGAGACATGTTCTAGATTAGTGTTTAGTGTCAGATAGAACATATTATAATGAGACGTGTTCTAGATTAGTGTTTAGTGTCAGATAGAACATGATAATGAGACATGTTCTAGATTAGTGTTTAGTGTCAGATAGAACATATTATAATGAGATGTGTTCTAGATTAGTGTTTAGTGTCAGATAGAACATGATAATGAGACGTGTTCTAGATTAGTGTTTAGTGTCAGATAGAACATATTATAATGAGACGTGTTCTAGATTAGTGTCAGATAGAACATGATAATGAGATGTGTTCTAGATTAGTGTTTAGTGTCAGATAGAACATGATAATGAGACGTGTTCTAGATTAGTGTCAGATAGAACATGATAATGAGACATGTTCTAGATTAGTGTTTAGTGTCAGATAGAACATATTATAATGAGACGTGTTCTAGATTAGTGTTTAGTGTCAGATAGAACATGATAATGAGACGTGTTCTAGATTAGTGTTTAGTGTCAGATAGAACATGATAATGAGATGTGTTCTAGATTAGTGTCAGATAGAACATGATAATGAGATGTGTTCTAGATTAGTGTCAGATAGAAACATGATAATGAGATGTGTTCTAGATTAGTGTTTAGTGTCAGATAGAACATGATAATGAGACGTGTTCTAGATTAGTGTTTAGTGTCAGATAGAACATGATAATGAGACATGTGTTCTAGATTAGTGTTTAGTGTCAGATAGAACATATTATAATGAGATGTGTTCTAGATTAGTGTTTAGTGTCAGATAGAACATGATAATGAGATGTGTTCTAGATTAGTGTGTTCTATGATAATGAGTGTTTAGTGTCAGATAGAACATATTATAATGAGACGTGTTCTAGATTAGTGTTTAGTGTCAGATAGAACATGATAATGAGATGTGTTCTAGATTAGTGTTTAGTGTCAGATAGAACATATTATAATGAGACGTGTTCTAATCAGATAGAACATGATAATGAGACGTGTTCTAGATTAGTGTTTAGTGTCAGATAGAACATAGATTATCAGATAGAACATGATAATGAGATGTGTTCTAGATTAGTGTTTAGTGTCAGATAGAACATGATAATGAGACATGTTCTAGATTAGTGTCAGATAGAACATATTATAATGAGATGTGTTCTAGAGTGTTTAGTGTCAGATAGAACATGATAATGAGATGTGTTCTAGATTAGTGTTTAGTGTCAGATAGAACATGATAATGAGACATGTTCTAGATTAGTGTCAGATAGAACATATTATAATGAGATGTGTTCTAGATTATGTTTAGTGTCAGATAGAACATGATAATGAGACATGTTCTAGATTAGTGTTTAGTGTCAGATAGAACATGATAATGAGATGTTCTAGATTAGTGTTTGTGTCAGATAGAACATGATAATATGTTCTAGATTAGTGTTTAGTGTCAGATAGAACATATTATAATGAGACGTGTTCTAGATTAGTGTTTAGTGTCAGATAGAACATGATGTGTTCTAGATTAGTGTTTAGTGTCAGATAGAACATGATAATGAGACATGTTCTAGATTAGTGTTTAGTGTCAGATAGAACATATTATAATGAGACGTGTTCTAGATTAGTGTTTAGTGTCAGATAGAACATGATAATGAGACATGTTCTAGATTAGTGTTTAGTGTCAGATAGAACATATTATAATGAGATGTGTTCTAGATTAGTGTTTATCAGATAGAACATGATAATGAGACGTGTTCTAGATTAGTGTTTAGTGTCAGATAGAACATATTATAATGAGACGTGTTCTAGATTAGTGTCAGATAGAACATGATAATGAGATGTGTTCTAGATGTTTAGTGTCAGATAGAACATGATAATGAGACGTGTTCTAGATTAGTGTCAGATAGAACATGATAATGAGATGTGTTCTAGATTAGTGTTTAGTGTCAGATAGAACATATTATAATGAGATGTGTTCTAGATTAGTGTTTAGTGTCAGATAGAACATGATAATGAGATGTGTTCTAGATTAGTGTTTAGTGTCAGATAGAAATATGATAATGAGATGTGTTCTAGATTAGTGTCAGATAGAACATGATAATGAGATGTGTTCTAGATTAGTGTCAGATAGAACATGATAATGAGAGTGTTCAGATAGAAGATAGAACATGATAATGAGATGTGTTCTAGATTAGTGTTTAGTGTCAGATAGAACATGATAATGAGACATGTTCTAGATTAGTGTTTAGTGTCAGATAGAACATATTATAATGAGACGTGTTCTAGATTAGTGTTTAGTGTCAGATAGAACATGATAATGAGACGTGTTCTAGATTAGTGTTTAGTGTCAGATAGAACATGATAATGAGCGTGTTCTAGATTAGTGTTTAGTGTCAGATAGAACATATTATAATGAGATGTGTTCTAGATTAGTGTTTAGTGTCAGATAGAACATGATAATGAGACATGTTCTAGATTAGTGTCAGATAGAACATGATAATATAATGAGATGATAATGTTCTAGATTAGTGTTTAGTGTCAGATAGAACATGATAATATGTTCTGAGATGATAATGAGACGTGTTCTAGATTAGTGTCAGATAGAACATGATAATGAGATGTGTTCTAGATTAGTGTTTAGTGTCAGATAGAACATATTATAATGAGACGTGTTCTAGATTAGTGTCAGATAGAACATGATAATGAGATGTGTTCTAGATTAGTGTTTAGTGTCAGATAGAACATGATAATGAGACATGTTCTAGATTAGTGTCAGATAGAACATATTATAATGAGATGTGTTCTAGATTAGTGTTTAGTGTCAGATAGAACATGATAATGAGATGTGTTCTAGATTAGTGTTTAGTGTCAGATAGAACATGATAATGAGACATGTTCTAGATTAGTGTCAGATAGAACATATTATAATGAGATGTTTAGTGTTTGTCAGATAGAACATGATAATGAGATGTGTTCTAGAGTGTTTAGTGTCAGATAGAACATATTATAATGAGATGTGTTCTAGATTAGTGTCAGATAGAACATGATAATGAGATGTGTTCTAGATTAGTGTCAGATAGAACATTATAATGAGATGTGTTCTAGATTAGTGTTTAGTGTCAGATAGAACATATTATAATGAGACGTGTTCTAGATTAGTGTCAGATAGAACATGATAATGAGACGTGTTCTAGATTAGTGTTTAGTGTCAGATAGAACATATTATAATGAGATGTGTTCTAGATTAGTGTTTAGTGTCAGATAGAACATGATAATGAGATGTGTTCTAGATTAGTGTTTAGTGTCAGATAGAGACATGATAATGAGATGTGTTCTAGATTAGTGTTTAGTGTCAGATAGAACATGATAATGAGATGTTGTTCTAGTGTCAGATAGAACATGATAATGAGTGTTTAGTGTCAGATAGAACATATTATAATGAGATGTGTTCTAGATTAGTGTTTAGTGTCAGATAGAACATGATAATGAGACATGTTCTAGATTAGTGTTTAGTGTCAGATAGAACATGATAATGAGACGTGTTCTAGATTAGTGTCAGATAGAACATGATAATGAGACGTGTTCTAGATTAGTGTTTAGTGTCAGATAGAACATGATAATGAGACATGTTCTAGATTAGTGTCAGATAGAACATGATAATGAGACGTGTTCTAGATTAGTGTCAGATAGAACATGATAATGAGATGTGTTCTAGATTAGTGTTTAGTGTCAGATAGAACATATTATAATGAGACGTGTTCTAGATTAGTGTCAGATAGAACATGATAATGAGATGTGTTCTAGATTAGTGTTTAGTGTCAGATAGAACATGATAATGAGACATGTTCTAGATTAGTGTCAGATAGAACATATTATAATGAGATGTGTTCTAGATTAGTGTTTAGTGTCAGATAGAACATGATAATGAGATGTGTTCTAGATTAGTGTTTAGTGTCAGATAGAACATGATAATGAGTGTAGATTAGTGTCAGATAGAACATATTATAATGAGATGTGTTCTAGATTAGTGTTTAGTGTCAGATAGAACATGATAATGAGATGTGTTCTAGATTAGTGTTTAGTGTCAGATAGAACATATTATAATGAGATGTGTTCTAGATTATGTCAGATAGAACATGATTGAGATGTGTTCAGATAGAACATGATATTATAATGAGATGTGTTCTAGATTAGTGTTTAGTGTCAGATAGAACATATTATAATGAGACGTGTTCTAGATTAGTGTCAGATAGAACATGATAATGAGACGTGTTCTAGATTAGTGTTTAGTGTCAGATAGAACATATTATAATGAGATGTGTTCTAGATTAGTGTTTTCAGATAGAACATGATAATGAGATGTGTTCTAGATTAGTGTTTATCAGATAGAACATGATAATGAGACATGTTCTAGATTAGTGTCAGATAGAACATATTATAATGAGATGTGTTCTAGATTAGTGTTTAGTGTCAGATAGAACATGATAATGAGATGTGTTCTAGATTAGTGTTTAGTGTCAGATAGAACATGATAATGAGACATGTTCTAGATTAGTGTCAGATAGAACATATTATAATGAGATGTGTTCTAGATTAGTGTTTAGTGTCAGATAGAACATGATAATGAGATGTGTTCTAGATTAGTGTTTAGTGTCAGATAGAACATGATATGAACGTGTTCTAGATTAGTGTTTAGTGTCAGATAGAACATGATAATGAGACATGTTCTAGATTAGTGTTTAGTGTCAGATAGAACATATTATAATGAGATGTGTTCTAGATTAGTGTTTAGTGTCAGATAGAACATGATAATGAGACGTGTTCTAGATTAGTGTTTAGTGTCAGATAGAACATGATAATGAGACATGTTCTAGATTAGTGTTTAGTGTCAGATAGAACATATTATAATGAGACGTGTTCTAGATTAGTGTTTAGTGTCAGATAGAACATGATAATGAGACATGTTCTAGATTAGTGTTTAGTGTCAGATAGAACATATTATAATGAGATGTGTTCTAGATTAGTGTTTAGTGTCAGATAGAACATGATAATGAGACGTGTTCTAGATTAGTGTTTAGTGTCAGATAGAACATATTATAATGAACGTGTTCTAGATTATATAGAACATGATAATGAGATGTGTTCTAGATTAGTGTTTAGTGTCAGATAGAACATGATAATGAGACGTGTTCTAGATTAGTGTCAGATAGAACATGATAATGAGACGTGTTCTAGATTAGTGTTTAGTGTCAGATAGAACATATTATAATGAGATGTGTTCTAGATTAGTGTTTAGTGTCAGATAGAACATGATAATGAGACGTGTTCTAGATTAGTGTTTAGTGTCAGATAGAACATGATAATGAGATGTGTTCTAGATTAGTGTCAGATAGAACATGATAATGAGATGTGTTCTAGATTAGTGTCAGATAGAACATGATAATGAGACGTGTTCTAGATTAGTGTTTAGTGTCAGATAGAACATATTATAATGAGACGTGTTCTAGATTAGTGTCAGATAGAACATGATAATGAGATGTGTTCTAGATTAGTGTCAGATAGAACATATTATAATGATTCTAGAGACAGATAGAACATTAATGAGATGTGTTCTAGATTAGTGTTTAGTGTCAGATAGAACATATTATAATGAGATGTGTTCTAGATTAGTGTTTAGTGTCAGATAGAACATATAATGAGATGTGTTCTAGATTAGTGTCAGATAGAACATATTATAATGAGACGTGTTCTAGATTAGTGTCAGATAGAACATATGATAATGAGACGTGTTCTAGATTAGTGTTTAGTGTCAGATAGAACATATTATAATGAGACGTGTTCTAGATTAGTGTTTAGTGTCAGATAGAACATGATAATGAGACGTGTTCTAGATTAGTGTTTAGTGTCAGATAGAACATATTATAATGAGATGTGTTCTAGATTAGTGTCAGATAGAACATGATAATGAGATGTGTTCTAGATTAGTGTTTAGTGTCAGATAGAACATATTATAATGAGATGTGTTCTAGATTAGTGTCAGATAGAACATGATAATGAGATGTGTTCTAGATTAGTGTTTAGTGTCAGATAGAACATGATAATGAGATGTGTTCTAGATTAGTGTTTAGTGTCAGATAGAACATATTATAATGAGATGTGTTCTAGATTAGTGTCAGATAGAACATGATAATGAGATGTGTTCTAGATTAGTGTTTAGTGTCAGATAGAACATATTATAATGAGATGTGTTCTAGATTCAGATAGAACATGATAATGAGATGTGTTCTAGATTAGTGTTTAGTGTCAGATAGAACATATTATAATGAGACGTGTTCTAGATTAGTGTCAGATAGAACATGATAATGAGATGTGTTCTAGATTAGTGTTTAGTGTCAGATAGAACATGATAATGAGACATGTTCTAGATTAGTGTTTAGTGTCAGATAGAACATATTATAATGAGATGTGTTCTAGATTAGTGTCAGATAGAACATGATAATGAGATGTGTTCTAGATTAGTGTTTAGTGTCAGATAGAACATATTATAATGAGATGTGTTCTAGATTAGTGTTTAGTGTCAGATAGAACATGATAATGAGATGTGTTCTAGATTAGTGTTTAGTGTCAGATAGAACATATTATAATGAGATGTGTTCTAGATTAGTGTTCTAGATTAGTGTCAGATAGAACATGATAATGAGACGTGTTCTAGATTAGTGTCAGATAGAACATGATAATGAGATGTGTTCTAGATTAGTGTCAGATAGAACATGATAATGAGACGTGTTCTAGATTAGTGTCAGATAGAACATGATAATGAGATGTGTTCTGATTAGTGTCAGATAGAACATGATAATGAGACGTGTTCTAGATTAGTGTCAGATAGAACATGATAATGAGATGTGTTCTAGAGTGTTTAGTGTCAGATAGAACATATTATAATGAGACGTGTTCTAGATTAGTGTTTAGTGTCAGATAGAACATGATAATGAGACGTGTTCTAGATTAGTGTTCTAGATTAGTGTTCTAGATTAGTGTCAGATAGAACATGATAATGAGATGTGTTCTAGATTAGTGTCAGATAGAACATATTATAATGAGATGTGTTCTAGATTAGTGTCAGATAGAACATGATAATGAGACGTGTTCTAGATTAGTGTTTAGTGTCAGATAGAACATGATAATGAGACGTGTTCTAGATTAGTGTTTAGTGTCAGATAGAACATATTATAATAATGAGATTAGTGTTCATGATAATGAGACGTGTTCTAGATTAGTGTTTAGTGTCAGATAGAACATGATAATGAGATGTGTTCTAGATTAGTGTTTAGTGTCAGATAGAACATATTATAATGAGATGTGTTCTAGATTAGTGTCAGATAGAACATGATAATGAGACATGTTCTAGAGTGTTTAGTGTCAGATAGAACATATTATAATGAGATGTGTTCTAGATTAGTGTCAGATAGAACATGATAATGAGACGTGTTCTAGTAGTTCAGATAGAACATGATAATGAGAGTGTTCTAGATTAGTGTCAGATAGAACATATTATAATGAGATGTGTTCTAGATTAGTGTCAGATAGAACATGATAATGAGATGTGTTCTAGATTAGTGTCAGATAGAACATGATAATGAGACATGTTCTAGATTAGTGTTTAGTGTCAGATAGAACATATTATAATGAGATGTGTTCTAGATTAGTGTTTAGTGTCAGATAGAACATGATAATGAGACGTGTTCTAGATTAGTGTTTAGTGTCAGATAGAACATATTATAATGAGACGTGTTCTAGATTAGTGTCAGATAGAACATGATAATGAGATGTGTTCTAGATTAGTGTCAGATAGAACATGATAATGAGATGTGTTCTAGATTAGTGTTTAGTGTCAGATAGAACATGATAATGAGATGTGTTCTAGATTAGTGTCAGATAGAACATGATAATGAGATGTGTTCTAGATTAGTGTTTAGTGTCAGATAGAACATATTATAATGAGATGTGTTCTAGATCAGATAGAACATATTATAATGAGATGTGTTCTTTAGTGTCAGATAGAACATGATAATGAGATGTGTTCTAGATTAGTGTTTAGTGTCAGATAGAACATGATAATGAGATGTGTTCTAGATTAGTGTTTAGTGTCAGATAGAACATGATAATGAGACGTGTTCTAGATTAGTGTTTAGTGTCAGATAGAACATGATAATGAGATGTGTTCTAGATTAGTGTTTAGTGTCAGATAGAACATGATAATGAGATGTGTTCTAGATTAGTGTTTAGTGTCAGATAGAACATATTATAATGAGATGTGTTCTAGATTAGTGTCAGATAGAACATGATAATGAGATGTGTTCTAGATTAGTGTTTAGTGTCAGATAGAACATGATAATGAGGCGTGTTCTAGATTAGTGTCAGATAGAACATGATAATGAGATGTGTTCTAGATTAGTGTCAGATAGAACATATTATAATGAGATGTGTTCTAGATTAGTGTCAGATAGAACATGATAATGAGATGTGTTCTAGATTAGTGTCAGATAGAACATGATAATGAGATGTGTTCTAGATTAGTGTTTAGTGTCAGATAGAACATATTATAATGAGACGTGTTCTAGATTAGTGTCAGATAGAACATGATAATGAGATGTGTTCTAGATTAGTGTTTAGTGTCAGATAGAACATGATAATGAGACGTGTTCTAGATTAGTGTTTAGTGTCAGATAGAACATGATAATGAGACGTGTTCTAGATTAGTGTCAGATAGAACATGATAATGAGATGTGTTCTAGATTAGTGTTTAGTGTCAGATAGAACATATTATAATGAGATGTGTTCTAGATTAGTGTCAGATAGAACATGATAATGAGATGTGTTCTAGATTAGTGTTTAGTGTCAGATAGAACATGATAATGAGCGTGTTCTAGATTAGTGTTTAGTGTCAGATAGAACATATTATAATGAGATGTGTTCTAGATTAGTGTTTAGTGTCAGATAGAACATGATAATGAGACATGTTCTAGATTAGTGTTCTTTAGTGTCAGATAGAACATGATAATGAGATGTGTTCTAGATTAGTGTTTAGTGTCAGATAGAACATGATAATGAGATGTGTTCTAGATTAGTGTTTAGTGTCAGATAGAACATATTATAATGAGATGTGTTCTAGATTAGTGTCAGATAGAACATATTATAATGAGATGTGTTCTAGATTAGTGTTTAGTGTCAGATAGAACATATTATAATGAGACGTGTTCTAGATTAGTGTCAGATAGAACATGATAATGAGACGTGTTCTAGATTAGTGTTTAGTGTCAGATAGAACATATTATAATGAGACGTGTTCTAGATTAGTGTTTAGTGTCAGATAGAACATGATAATGAGATGTGTTCTAGATTAGTGTTTAGTGTCAGATAGAACATGATAATGAGACATGTTCTAGATTAGTGTCAGATAGAACATATTATAATGAGATGTGATTAGTGTTTAGTGTCAGATAGAACATGATAATAATGAGATTAGTGTTTGTTCTATGATTGAGACATGTTTAGATTAGTGTCAGATAGAACATATTATAATGAGATGTGTTCTAGATTAGTGTTTAGTGTCAGATAGAACATGATAATGAGACATGTTCTAGATTAGTGTTTAGTGTCAGATAGAACATGATAATGAGACGTGTTCTAGATTAGTGTTTAGTGTCAGATAGAACATGATAATGAGACATGTTCTAGATTAGTGTTTAGTGTCAGATAGAACATATTATAATGAGACGTGTTCTAGATTAGTGTTTAGTGTCAGATAGAACATGATAATGAGACGTGTTCTAGATTAGTGTTTAGTGTCAGATAGAACATGATAATGAGACATGTTCTAGATTAGTGTTTAGTGTCAGATAGAACATATTATAATGAGACGTGTTCTAGATTAGTGTTTAGTGTCAGATAGAACATGATAATGAGACATGTTCTAGATTAGTGTTTAGTGTCAGATAGAACATATTATAATGAGATGTGTTCTAGATTAGTGTTTAGTGTCAGATAGAACATGATAATGAGACGTGTTCTAGATTAGTGTTTAGTGTCAGATAGAACATATTATAATGAGACGTGTTCTAGATTAGTGTCAGATAGAACATGATAATGAGATGTGTTCTAGATTAGTGTTTAGTGTCAGATAGAACATGATAATGAGACGTGTTCTAGATTAGTGTCAGATAGAACATGATAATGAGACGTGTTCTAGATTAGTGTTTAGTGTCAGATAGAACATATTATAATGAGACGTGTTCTAGATTAGTGTTTAGTGTCAGATAGAACATGATAATGAGACGTGTTCTAGATTAGTGTTTAGTGTCAGATAGAACATTATAATGAGATGTGTTCTAGATTAGTGTCAGATAGAACATGATAATGAGATGTGTTCTAGATTAGTGTCAGATAGAACATGATAATGAGATGTGTTCTAGATTAGTGTTTAGTGTCAGATAGAACATATTATAATGAGACGTGTTCTAGATTGTGTCAGATAGAACATGATAATGAGACGTGTTCTAGATTAGTGTTTAGTGTCAGATAGAACATATTATAATGAGATGTGTTCTAGATTAGTGTTTAGTGTCAGATAGAACATGATAATGAGATGTGTTCTAGATTAGTGTTTAGTGTCAGATAGAACATATTATAATGAGATGTGTTCTAGATTAGTGTTTAGTGTCAGATAGAACATGATAATGAGACGTGTTCTAGATTAGTGTCAGATAGAACATATTATAATGAGACGTGTTCTAGATTAGTGTTTAGTGTCAGATAGAACATGATAATGAGACGTGTTCTAGATTAGTGTTTAGTGTCAGATAGAACATATTATAATGAGACGTGTTCTAGATTAGTGTTTAGTGTCAGATAGAACATGATAATGAGACGTGTTCTAGATTAGTGTTTAGTGTCAGATAGAACATATTATAATGAGATGTGTTCTAGATTATCAGATAGAACATGATAATGAGATGTGTTCTAGATTAGTGTTTAGTGTCAGATAGAACATATTATAATGAGATGTGTTCTAGATTAGTGTCAGATAGAACATGATAATGAGACGTGTTCTAGATTAGTGTTTAGTGTCAGATAGAACATATGATAATGAGACGTGTTCTAGATTAGTGTTTAGTGTCAGATAGAACATATTATAATGAGATGTGTTCTAGATTAGTGTCAGATAGAACATGATAATGAGATGTGTTCTAGATTAGTGTTTAGTGTCAGATAGAACATATTATAATGAGATGTGTTCTAGATTAGTGTCAGATAGAACATGATAATGAGATGTGTTCTAGATTAGTGTTTAGTGTCAGATAGAACATATTATAATGAGATGTGTTCTAGATTAGTGTCAGATAGAACATGATAATGAGATGTGTTCTAGATTAGTGTTTAGTGTCAGATAGAACATATTATAATGAGATGTGTTCTAGATTAGTGTTTAGTGTCAGATAGAACATATTATAATGAGATGTGTTCTAGATTAGTGTCAGATAGAACATGATAATGAGACGTGTTCTAGATTAGTGTTTAGTGTCAGATAGAACATATTATAATGAGATGTGTTCTAGATTAGTGTTTAGTGTCAGATAGAACATGATAATGAGATGTGTTCTAGATTAGTGTTTAGTGTCAGATAGAACATATTATAATGAGATGTGTTCTAGATTAGTGTCAGATAGAACATATTATAATGAGATGTGTTCTAGATTAGTGTCAGATAGAACATGATAATGAGACGTGTTCTAGATTAGTGTCAGATAGAACATGATAATGAGATGTGTTCTAGAAGTGTCAGATAGAACATGATAATGAGACGTGTTCTAGTGTTCTATGATTAGTGTTCTAGATTAGTGTCAGATAGAACATGATAATGAGACGTGTTCTAGATTAGTGTCAGATAGAACATGATAATGAGATGTGTTCTAGATTAGTGTCAGATAGAACATATTATAATGAGATGTGTTCTAGATTAGTGTTTAGTGTCAGATAGAACATGATAATGAGACGTGTTCTAGATTAGTGTTTAGTGTCAGATAGAACATGATAATGAGACGTGTTCTAGATTAGTGTCAGATAGAACATGATAATGAGATGTGTTCTAGATTAGTGTTTAGTGTCAGATAGAACATATTATAATGAGATGTGTTCTAGATTAGTGTCAGATAGAACATGATAATAGTGTTCAGATAGAACATGATAATGAGACGTGTTCTAGATTAGTGTTTAGTGTCAGATAGAACATATTATAATGAGATGTGTTCTAGATTAGTGTCAGATAGAACATGATAATGAGATGTGTTCTAGATTAGTGTTTAGTGTCAGATAGAACATGATAATGAGATGTGTTCTAGATTAGTGTTTAGTGTCAGATAGAACATATTATAATGAGATGTGTTCTAGATTAGTGTCAGATAGAACATGATAATGAGACATGTTCGATTGTTCTAGATTGAGATGTGTTTAGTGTCAGATAGAACATGATAATGAGACGTGTTCTAGATTGTGTCAGATAGAACATGATAATGAGAGTGTTCTAGATTAGTGTCAGATAGAACATATTATAATGAGATGTTCTAGATTGTTCTAGATTAGTGTCAGATAGAACATGATAATGAGACGTGTTCTAGATTAGTGTTTAGTGTCAGATAGAACATATTATAATGAGACGTGTTCTAGATTAGTGTTTAGTGTCAGATAGAACATGATAATGAGACGTGTTCTAGATTAGTGTTTAGTGTCAGATAGAACATATTATAATGAGACGTGTTCTAGATTAGTGTCAGATAGAACATGATAATGAGATGTGTTCTAGATTAGTGTCAGATAGAACATGATAATGAGACATGTTCTAGATTAGTGTTTAGTGTCAGATAGAACATGATAATGAGACGTGTTCTAGATTAGTGTCAGATAGAACATGATAATGAGACATGTTCTAGATTAGTGTTTAGTGTCAGATAGAACATATTATAATGAGATGTGTTCTAGATTAGTTCAGATAGAACATATTATAATGAGATGTGTTCTAGATTAGAACAGATAGAACATGATAATGAGATGTGTTCTAGATTAGTGTTTAGTGTCAGATAGAACATGATAATGAGATGTGTTCTAGATTAGTGTTTAGTGTCAGATAGAACATGATAATGAGATGTGTTCTAGATTAGTGTTTAGTGTCAGATAGAACATGATAATGAGATGTGTTCTAGATTAGTGTTTAGTGTCAGATAGAACATGATAATGAGACATGTTCTAGATTAGTGTTTAGTGTCAGATAGAACATATTATAATGAGATGTGTTCTAGATTAGTGTCAGATAGAACATGATAATGAGATGTGTTCTAGATTAGTGTTTAGTGTCAGATAGAACATGATAATGAGATGTGTTCTAGATTAGTGTCAGATAGAACATGATAATGAGATGTGTTCTAGATCAGATAGAACATATTATAATGAGATGTGTTCTAGATTAAGTGTTTAGTGTCAGATAGAACATGATAATGAGATGTGTTCTAGATTAGTGTCAGATAGAACATGATAATGAGATGTGTTCTAGATTAGTGTGTTCTGATAATGAGTGTTTAGTGTCAGATAGAACATATTATAATGAGATGTGTTCTAGATTAGTGTCAGATAGAACAGTGTTCTAGATTAGTGTCAGATAGAACATGATAATGAGATGTGTTCTAGATTAGTGTTTAGTGTCAGATAGAACATATTATAATGAGATGTGTTCTAGATTAGTGTCAGATAGAACATGATAATGAGATGTGTTAGATTAGTGTTTAGTGTCAGATGAACATATTATAATGAGATGTGTTCTAGATTAGTGTCAGATAGAACATGATAATGAGATGTGTTCTAGATTAGTGTTTAGTGTCAGATAGAACATGATAATGAGATGTGTTCTAGATTAGTGTTTAGTGTCAGATAGAACATGATAATGAGACATAGATTATAATGATGATGAGACATGTTCTAGATTAGTGTTTAGTGTCAGATAGAACATGATAATGAGATGTGTTCTAGATTAGTGTCAGATAGAACATGATAATGAGACGTGTTCTAGATTAGATTCAGATAGAACATGATAATGAGATGTGTTCAGATAGAACATGATAATGAGACGTGTTCTAGATTAGTGTTTAGTGTCAGATAGAACATATTATAATGAGATGTGTTCTAGATTAGTGTCAGATAGAACATGATAATGAGATGTGTTCTAGATTAGTGTTTAGTGTCAGATAGAACATATTATAATGAGATGTGTTCTAGATTAGTGTCAGATAGAACATGATAATGAGATGTGTTCTAGATTAGTGTCAGATAGAACATATTATAATGAGATGTGTTCTAGATTAGTGTTTAGTGTCAGATAGAACATGATAATGAGATGTGTTCTAGATTAGTGTTTAGTGTCAGATAGAACATATTATAATGAGATGTGTTCTAGATTAGTGTTTAGTGTCAGATAGAACATGATAATGAGATGTGTTCTAGATTAGTGTCAGATAGAACATATTATAATGAGATGTGTTCTAGATTAGTGTCAGATAGAACATGATAATGAGACGTGTTCTAGATTAGTGTTTAGTGTCAGATAGAACATATTATAATGAGATGTGTTCTAGATTAGTGTCAGATAGAACATGATAATGAGATGTGTTCTAGATTAGTGTTTAGTGTCAGATAGAACATATTATAATGAGATGTGTTCTAGATTAGTGTCAGATAGAACATGATAATGAGATGTGTTCTAGATTAGTGTCAGATAGAACATATTATAATGAGATGTGTTCTAGATTAGTGTCAGATAGAACATGATAATGAGACGTGTTCTAGATTAGTGTTTAGTGTCAGATAGAACATATTATAATGAGACGTGTTCTAGATTAGTGTCAGATAGAACATGATAATGAGATGTGTTCTAGATTAGTGTCAGATAGAACATATTATAATGAGATGTGTTCTAGATTAGTGTCAGATAGAACATATGATAATGAGATGTGTTCTAGATTAGTGTTTAGTGTCAGATAGAACATGATAATGAGATGTGTTCTAGATTAGTGTCAGATAGAACATATTATAATGAGATGTGTTCTAGATTAGTGTCAGATAGAACATGATAATGAGACGTGTTCTAGATTAGTGTTTAGTGTCAGATAGAACATATTATAATGAGACGTGTTCTAGATTAGTGTCAGATAGAACATATTATAATGAGACGTGTTCTAGATTAGTGTCAGATAGAACATGATAATGAGATGTGTTCTAGATTAGTGTCAGATAGAACATGATAATGAGACATGTTCTAGATTAGTGTTTAGTGTCAGATAGAACATGATAATGAGACGTGTTCTAGATTAGTGTCAGATAGAACATGATAATGAGACATGTTCTAGATTAGTGTCAGATAGAACATATTATAATGAGATGTGTTCTAGATTAGTGTTTAGTGTCAGATAGAACATGATAATGAGACGTGTTCTAGATTAGTGTTTAGTGTCAGATAGAACATGATAATGAGACGTGTTCTAGATTAGTGTTTAGTGTCAGATAGAACATATTATAATGAGATGTGTTCTAGATTAGTGTTTAGTGTCAGATAGAACATGATAATGAGACATGTTCTAGATTAGTGTCAGATAGAACATGATAATGAGACGTGTTCTAGATTAGTGTCAGATAGAACATGATAATGAGACGTGTTCTAGATTAGTGTTTAGTGTCAGATAGAACATGATAATGAGATGTTCTAGATTGTGTCAGATAGAACATGATAATACGTGTTCTAGATTAGTGTCAGATAGAACATGATAATGAGATGTGTTCTAGATTAGTGTTTAGTGTCAGATAGAACATATTATAATGAGACGTGTTCTAGATTAGTGTCAGATAGAACATGATAATGAGATGTGTTCTAGATTAGTGTTTAGTGTCAGATAGAACATGATAATGAGACATGTTCTAGATTAGTGTCAGATAGAACATATTATAATGAGATGTGTTCTAGATTAGTGTTTAGTGTCAGATAGAACATGATAATGAGATGTGTTCTAGATTAGTGTTTAGTGTCAGATAGAACATGATAATGAGACATGTTCTAGATTAGTGTCAGATAGAACATATTATAATGAGATGTGTTCTAGATTAGTGTTTAGTGTCAGATAGAACATGATAATGAGATGTGTTCTAGATTAGTGTTTAGTGTCAGATAGAACATATTATAATGAGATGTGTTCTAGATTAGTGTCAGATAGAACATGATAATGAGATGTGTTCTAGATTAGTGTCAGATAGAACATATTATAATGAGATGTGTTCTAGATTAGTGTTTAGTGTCAGATAGAACATATTATAATGAGACGTGTTCTAGATTAGTGTCAGATAGAACATGATAATGAGGCGTGTTCTAGATTAGTGTTTAGTGTCAGATAGAACATATTATAATGAGATGTGTTCTAGATTAGTGTTTAGTGTCAGATAGAACATGATAATGAGATGTGTTCTAGATTAGTGTTTAGTGTCAGATAGAACATGATAATGAGACATGTTCTAGATTAGTGTCAGATAGAACATATTATAATGAGATGTGTTCTAGATTAGTGTTTAGTGTCAGATAGAACATGATAATGAGATGTGTTCTAGATTAGTGTTTAGTGTCAGATAGAACATGATAATGAGACATGTTCTAGATTAGTGTCAGATAGAACATATTATAATGAGATGTGTTCTAGATTAGTGTTTAGTGTCAGATAGAACATGATAATGAGACATGTTCTAGATTAGTGTTTAGTGTCAGATAGAACATGATAATGAGACGTGTTCTAGATTAGTGTTTAGTGTCAGATAGAACATGATAATGAGACATGTTCTAGATTAGTGTTTAGTGTCAGATAGAACATATTATAATGAGACGTGTTCTAGATTAGTGTTTAGTGTCAGATAGAACATGATAATGAGACGTGTTCTAGATTAGTGTTTAGTGTCAGATAGAACATGATAATGAGACATGTTCTAGATTAGTGTTTAGTGTCAGATAGAACATATTATAATGAGACGTGTTCTAGATTAGTGTTTAGTGTCAGATAGAACATGATAATGAGACATGTTCTAGATTAGTGTTTAGTGTCAGATAGAACATATTATAATGAGATGTGTTCTAGATTAGTGTTTAGTGTCAGATAGAACATGATAATGAGACGTGTTCTAGATTAGTGTTTAGTGTCAGATAGAACATATTATAATGAGACGTGTTCTAGATTAGTGTCAGATAGAACATGATAATGAGATGTGTTCTAGATTAGTGTTTAGTGTCAGATAGAACATGATAATGAGGCGTGTTCTAGATTAGTGTCAGATAGAACATGATAATGAGACGTGTTCTAGATTAGTGTTTAGTGTCAGATAGAACATATTATAATGAGACGTGTTCTAGATTAGTGTTTAGTGTCAGATAGAACATGATAATGAGACGTGTTCTAGATTAGTGTTTAGTGTCAGATAGAACATGATAATGAGATGTGTTCTAGATTAGTGTCAGATAGAACATGATAATGAGATGTGTTCTAGATTAGTGTCAGATAGAACATGATAATGAGATGTGTTCTAGATTAGTGTTTAGTGTCAGATAGAACATGATAATGAGACGTGTTCTAGATTAGTGTTTAGTGTCAGATAGAACATGATAATGAGACATGTTCTAGATTAGTGTTTAGTGTCAGATAGAACATATTATAATGAGATGTGTTCTAGATTAGTGTTTAGTGTCAGATAGAACATGATAATGAGATGTGTTCTAGATTAGTGTTTAGTGTCAGATAGAACATGATAATGAGACATGTTCTAGATTAGTGTCAGATAGAACATATTATAATGAGATGTGTTCTAGATTAGTGTTTAGTGTCAGATAGAACATGATAATGAGATGTGTTCTAGATTAGTGTTTAGTGTCAGATAGAACATATTATAATGAGACGTGTTCTAGATTAGTGTCAGATAGAACATGATAATGAGACGTGTTCTAGATTAGTGTTTAGTGTCAGATAGAACATATTATAATGAGATGTGTTCTAGATTAGTGTTTAGTGTCAGATAGAACATGATAATGAGATGTGTTCTAGATTAGTGTTTAGTGTCAGATAGAACATGATAATGAGACATGTTCTAGATTAGTGTCAGATAGAACATATTATAATGAGATGTGTTCTAGATTAGTGTTTAGTGTCAGATAGAACATGATAATGAGATGTGTTCTAGATTAGTGTTTAGTGTCAGATAGAACATGATAATGAGACATGTTCTAGATTAGTGTCAGATAGAACATATTATAATGAGATGTGTTCTAGATTAGTGTTTAGTGTCAGATAGAACATGATAATGAGACATGTTCTAGATTAGTGTTTAGTGTCAGATAGAACATGATAATGAGACGTGTTCTAGATTAGTGTTTAGTGTCAGATAGAACATGATAATGAGACATGTTCTAGATTAGTGTTTAGTGTCAGATAGAACATATTATAATGAGACGTGTTCTAGATTAGTGTTTAGTGTCAGATAGAACATGATAATGAGACGTGTTCTAGATTAGTGTTTAGTGTCAGATAGAACATGATAATGAGACATGTTCTAGATTAGTGTTTAGTGTCAGATAGAACATATTATAATGAGACGTGTTCTAGATTAGTGTTTAGTGTCAGATAGAACATGATAATGAGACATGTTCTAGATTAGTGTTTAGTGTCAGATAGAACATATTATAATGAGATGTGTTCTAGATTAGTGTTTAGTGTCAGATAGAACATGATAATGAGACGTGTTCTAGATTAGTGTTTAGTGTCAGATAGAACATATTATAATGAGACGTGTTCTAGATTAGTGTCAGATAGAACATGATAATGAGATGTGTTCTAGATTAGTGTTTAGTGTCAGATAGAACATGATAATGAGACGTGTTCTAGATTAGTGTCAGATAGAACATGATAATGAGCGTGTTCTAGATTAGTGTTTAGTGTCAGATAGAACATATTATAATGAGACGTGTTCTAGATTAGTGTTTAGTGTCAGATAGAACATGATAATGAGACGTGTTCTAGATTAGTGTTTAGTGTCAGATAGAACATGATAATGAGATGTGTTCTAGATTAGTGTCAGATAGAACATGATAATGAGATGTGTTCTAGATTAGTGTCAGATAGAACATGATAATGAGATGTGTTCTAGATTAGTGTTTAGTGTCAGATAGAACATGATAATGAGATGTGTTCTAGATTAGTGTTTAGTGTCAGATAGAACATGATAATGAGACATGTTCTAGATTAGTGTTTAGTGTCAGATAGAACATATTATAATGAGACGTGTTCTAGATTAGTGTTTAGTGTCAGATAGAACATGATAATGAGACGTGTTCTAGATTAGTGTTTAGTGTCAGATAGAACATGATAATGAGCGTGTTCTAGATTAGTGTTTAGTGTCAGATAGAACATATTATAATGAGATGTGTTCTAGATTAGTGTTTAGTGTCAGATAGAACATGATAATGAGACATGTTCTAGTGTTCAGATATGATAATGAGACGTGTTCTAGATTAGTGTCAGATAGAACATGATAATGAGACGTGTTCTAGATTAGTGTTTAGTGTCAGATAGAACATGATAATGAGACATGTTCTAGATTAGTGTCAGATAGAACATGATAATGAGACGTGTTCTAGATTAGTGTCAGATAGAACATGATAATGAGATGTGTTCTAGATTAGTGTTTAGTGTCAGATAGAACATATTATAATGAGATGTGTTCTAGATTAGTGTCAGATAGAACATGATAATGAGATGTGTTCTAGATTAGTGTTTAGTGTCAGATAGAACATGATAATGAGACATGTTCTAGATTAGTGTCAGATAGAACATATTATAATGAGATGTGTTCTAGATTAGTGTTTAGTGTCAGATAGAACATGATAATGAGATGTGTTCTAGATTAGTGTTTGTGTCAGATAGAACATGATAATGAGACATGTTCTTTAGTGTCAGATAGAACATATTATAATGAGATGTGTTCTAGATTAGTGTTTAGTGTCAGATAGAACATGATAATGAGATGTGTTCTAGATTAGTGTTTAGTGTCAGATAGAACATATTATAATGAGATGTGTTCTAGATTAGATAGAACATGATAATGAGATGTGTTCAGATAGAACATATTATAATGAGATGTGTTCTAGATTAGTGTTTAGTGTCAGATAGAACATATTATAATGAGACGTGTTCTAGATTAGTGTCAGATAGAACATGATAATGAGACGTGTTCTAGATTAGTGTTTAGTGTCAGATAGAACATATTATAATGAGATGTGTTCTAGATTAGTGTTTAGTGTCAGATAGAACATGATAATGAGATGTGTTCTAGATTAGTGTTTAGTGTCAGATAGAACATGATAATGAGACATGTTCTAGATTAGTGTCAGATAGAACATATTATAATGAGATGTGTTCTAGATTAGTGTTTAGTGTCAGATAGAACATGATAATGAGATGTGTTCTAGATTAGTGTTTAGTGTCAGATAGAACATGATAATGAGACATGTTCTAGATTAGTGTCAGATAGAACATATTATAATGAGATGTGTTCTAGATTAGTGTTTAGTGTCAGATAGAACATGATAATGAGACATGTTCTAGATTAGTGTTTAGTGTCAGATAGAACATGATAATGAGACGTGTTCTAGATTAGTGTCAGATAGAACATGATAATGAGACGTGTTCTAGATTAGTGTTTAGTGTCAGATAGAACATGATAATGAGACATGTTCTAGATTAGTGTCAGATAGAACATGATAATGAGACGTGTTTAGATTGTGTCAGATAGAACATGATAATGAGATGTGTTCTAGATTAGTGTTTAGTGTCAGATAGAACATATTATAATGAGACGTGTTCTAGATTAGTGTCAGATAGAACATGATAATGAGATGTGTTCTAGATTAGTGTTTAGTGTCAGATAGAACATGATAATGAGACATGTTCTAGATTAGTGTCAGATAGAACATATTATAATGAGATGTGTTCTAGATTAGTGTTTAGTGTCAGATAGAACATGATAATGAGATGTGTTCTAGATTAGTGTTTAGTGTCAGATAGAACATGATAATGAGACATGTTCTAGATTAGTGTCAGATAGAACATATTATAATGAGATGTGTTCTAGATTAGTGTTTAGTGTCAGATAGAACATGATAATGAGATGTGTTCTAGATTAGTGTTTAGTGTCAGATAGAACATATTATAATGAGATGTGTTCTAGATTAGTGTCAGATAGAACATGATAATGAGATGTGTTCTAGATTAGTGTCAGATAGAACATATTATAATGAGATGTGTTCTAGATTAGTGTTTAGTGTCAGATAGAACATATTATAATGAGACGTGTTCTAGATTAGTGTCAGATAGAACATGATAATGAGACGTGTTCTAGATTAGTGTTTAGTGTCAGATAGAACATATTATAATGAGATGTGTTCTAGATTAGTGTTTAGTGTCAGATAGAACATGATAATGAGATGTGTTCTAGATTAGTGTTTAGTGTCAGATAGAACATGATAATGAGACATGTTCTAGATTAGTGTCAGATAGAACATATTATAATGAGATGTGTTCTAGATTAGTGTTTAGTGTCAGATAGAACATGATAATGAGATGTGTTCTAGATTAGTGTTTAGTGTCAGATAGAACATGATAATGAGACGTGTTCTAGATTAGTGTCAGATAGAACATGATAATGAGATGTGTTCTAGATTAGTGTCAGATAGAACATGATAATGAGACATGTTCTAGATTAGTGTTTAGTGTCAGATAGAACATGATAATGAGACGTGTTCTAGATTAGTGTCAGATAGAACATGATAATGAGACATGTTCTAGATTAGTGTCAGATAGAACATATTATAATGAGATGTGTTCTAGATTAGTGTTTAGTGTCAGATAGAACATGATAATGAGACGTGTTCTAGATTAGTGTTTAGTGTCAGATAGAACATGATAATGAGATGTGTTCTAGATTAGTGTTTAGTGTCAGATAGAACATATTATAATGAGATGTGTTCTAGATTAGTGTTTAGTGTCAGATAGAACATGATAATGAGACGTGTTCTAGATTAGTGTTTAGTGTCAGATAGAACATATTATAATGAGATGTGTTCTAGATTAGTGTTTAGTGTCAGATAGAACATGATAATGAGACGTGTTCTAGATTAGTGTTTAGTGTCAGATAGAACATATTATAATGAGACGTGTTCTAGATTAGTGTCAGATAGAACATGATAATGAGATGTGTTCTAGATTAGTGTTTAGTGTCAGATAGAACATGATAATGAGACGTGTTCTAGATTAGTGTCAGATAGAACATGATAATGAGACGTGTTCTAGATTAGTGTTTAGTGTCAGATAGAACATATTATAATGAGACGTGTTCTAGATTAGTGTTTAGTGTCAGATAGAACATGATAATGAGACGTGTTCTAGATTAGTGTTTAGTGTCAGATAGAACATGATAATGAGATGTGTTCTAGATTAGTGTCAGATAGAACATGATAATGAGATGTGTTCTAGATTAGTGTCAGATAGAACATGATAATGAGATGTGTTCTAGATTAGTGTTTAGTGTCAGATAGAACATATTATAATGAGACGTGTTCTAGATTAGTGTCAGATAGAACATGATAATGAGACATGTTCTAGATTAGTGTCAGATAGAACATATTATAATGAGATGTGTTCTAGATTAGTGTTTAGTGTCAGATAGAACATGATAATGAGATGTGTTCTAGATTAGTGTTTAGTGTCAGATAGAACATATTATAATGAGACGTGTTCTAGATTAGTGTTTAGTGTCAGATAGAACATGATAATGAGACGTGTTCTAGATTAGTGTCAGATAGAACATATTATAATGAGACGTGTTCTAGATTAGTGTTTAGTGTCAGATAGAACATGATAATGAGACGTGTTCTAGATTAGTGTTTAGTGTCAGATAGAACATATTATAATGAGACGTGTTCTAGATTAGTGTTTAGTGTCAGATAGAACATGATAATGAGACGTGTTCTAGATTAGTGTTTAGTGTCAGATAGAACATATTATAATGAGATGTGTTCTAGATTAGTGTCAGATAGAACATGATAATGAGATGTGTTCTAGATTAGTGTTTAGTGTCAGATAGAACATATTATAATGAGATGTGTTCTAGATTAGTGTCAGATAGAACATGATAATGAGACATGTTCTAGATTAGTGTTTAGTGTCAGATAGAACATGATAATGAGACATGTTCTAGATTAGTGTTTAGTGTCAGATAGAACATATTATAATGAGATGTGTTCTAGATTAGTGTCAGATAGAACATGATAATGAGATGTGTTCTAGATTAGTGTTTAGTGTCAGATAGAACATATTATAATGAGATGTGTTCTAGATTAGTGTCAGATAGAACATGATAATGAGATGTGTTCTAGATTAGTGTTTAGTGTCAGATAGAACATATTATAATGAGACGTGTTCTAGATTAGTGTCAGATAGAACATGATAATGAGATGTGTTCTAGATTAGTGTTTAGTGTCAGATAGAACATGATAATGAGACATGTTCTAGATTAGTGTTTAGTGTCAGATAGAACATATTATAATGAGATGTGTTCTAGATTAGTGTCAGATAGAACATGATAATGAGACATGTTCTAGATTAGTGTTTAGTGTCAGATACAACATATTATAATGAGACGTGTTCTAGATTAGTGTTTAGTGTCAGATAGAACATGATAATGAGATGTGTTCTAGATTAGTGTTTAGTGTCAGATAGAACATATTATAATGAGATGTGTTCTAGATTAGTGTCAGATAGAACATGATAATGAGATGTGTTCTAGATTAGTGTCAGATAGAACATGATAATGAGACGTGTTCTAGATTAGTGTCAGATAGAACATGATAATGAGATGTGTTCTAGATTAGTGTCAGATAGAACATGATAATGAGACGTGTTCTAGATTAGTGTCAGATAGAACATGATAATGAGATGTGTTCTAGATTAGTGTCAGATAGAACATGATAATGAGACGTGTTCTAGATTAGTGTCAGATAGAACATGATAATGAGATGTGTTCTAGATTAGTGTCAGATAGAACATATTATAATGAGACGTGTTCTAGATTAGTGTTTAGTGTCAGATAGAACATGATAATGAGACGTGTTCTAGATTAGTGTTTAGTGTCAGATAGAACATGATAATGAGACGTGTTCTAGATTAGTGTCAGATAGAACATGATAATGAGATGTGTTCTAGATTAGTGTCAGATAGAACATATTATAATGAGATGTGTTCTAGATTAGTGTCAGATAGAACATGATAATGAGACGTGTTCTAGATTAGTGTTTAGTGTCAGATAGAACATGATAATGAGACGTGTTCTAGATTAGTGTTTAGTGTCAGATAGAACATATTATAATGAGATGTGTTCTAGATTAGTGTCAGATAGAACATGATAATGAGACGTGTTCTAGATTAGTGTTTAGTGTCAGATAGAACATGATAATGAGATGTGTTCTAGATTAGTGTTTAGTGTCAGATAGAACATATTATAATGAGATGTGTTCTAGATTAGTGTCAGATAGAACATGATAATGAGACATGTTCTAGATTAGTGTCAGATAGAACATATTATAATGAGATGTGTTCTAGATTAGTGTCAGATAGAACATGATAATGAGACGTGTTCTAGATTAGTGTCAGATAGAACATGATAATGAGACATGTTCTAGATTAGTGTCAGATAGAACATATTATAATGAGATGTGTTCTAGATTAGTGTCAGATAGAACATGATAATGAGATGTGTTCTAGATTAGTGTCAGATAGAACATGATAATGAGACATGTTCTAGATTAGTGTTTAGTGTCAGATAGAACATATTATAATGAGATGTGTTCTAGATTAGTGTTTAGTGTCAGATAGAACATGATAATGAGACGTGTTCTAGATTAGTGTTTAGTGTCAGATAGAACATATTATAATGAGACGTGTTCTAGATTAGTGTCAGATAGAACATGATAATGAGATGTGTTCTAGATTAGTGTCAGATAGAACATGATAATGAGATGTGTTCTAGATTAGTGTTTAGTGTCAGATAGAACATGATAATGAGATGTGTTCTAGATTAGTGTCAGATAGAACATGATAATGAGATGTGTTCTAGATTAGTGTTTAGTGTCAGATAGAACATATTATAATGAGATGTGTTCTAGATTAGTGTCAGATAGAACATATTATAATGAGATGTGTTCTAGATTAGTGTCAGATAGA
Source organism: Oncorhynchus keta (assembly GCF_023373465.1). Lineage (NCBI taxonomy): Eukaryota > Metazoa > Chordata > Actinopteri > Salmoniformes > Salmonidae > Oncorhynchus > Oncorhynchus keta. The sequence goes on from NW_026281727.1 coordinate 33,769, forward strand.
ACATGATAATGAGATGTGTTCTAGATTAGTGTTTAGTGTCAGATAGAACATGATAATGAGATGTGTTCTAGATTAGTGTTTAGTGTCAGATAGAACATGATAATGAGACGTGTTCTAGATTAGTGTTTAGTGTCAGATAGAACATGATAATGAGATGTGTTCTAGATTAGTGTTTAGTGTCAGATAGAACATGATAATGAGACATGTTCTAGATTAGTGTTTAGTGTCAGATAGAACATATTATAATGAGATGTGTTCTAGATTAGTGTCAGATAGAACATGATAATGAGATGTGTTCTAGATTAGTGTTTAGTGTCAGATAGAACATGATAATGAGATGTGTTCTAGATTAGTGTCAGATAGAACATGATAATGAGATGTGTTCTAGATTAGTGTCAGATAGAACATATTATAATGAGATGTGTTCTAGATTAGTGTCAGATAGAACATGATAATGAGATGTGTTCTAGATTAGTGTCAGATAGAACATGATAATGATATGTGTTCTAGATTAGTGTCAGATAGAACATATTATAATGAGATGTGTTCTAGATTAGTGTCAGATAGAACATGATAATGAGATGTGTTCTAGATTAGTGTCAGCTTGGACGTGATAATGAGACATGTTCTAGATTAGTGTCAGATAGAACATATTATAATGAGATGTGTTCTAGATTAGTGTCAGATAGAACATGATAATGAGACGTGTTCTAGATTAGTGTCAGATAGAACATGATAATGAGACATGTTCTAGATTAGTGTTTAGTGTCAGATAGAACATATTATAATGAGATGTGTTCTAGATTAGTGTCAGATAGAACATGATAATGAGACATGTTCTAGATTAGTGTTTAGTGTCAGATAGAACATATTATAATGAGATGTGTTCTAGATTAGTGTCAGATAGAACATGATAATGAGACGTGTTCTAGATTAGTGTTTAGTGTCAGATAGAACATGATAATGAGACGTGTTCTAGATTAGTGTTTAGTGTCAGATAGAACATGATAATGAGACATGTTCTAGATTAGTGTCAGATAGAACATGATAATGAGACATGTTCTAGATTAGTGTTTAGTGTCAGATAGAACATGATAATGAGATGTGTTCTAGATTAGTGTCAGATAGAACATGATAATGAGACGTGTTCTAGATTAGTGTTTAGTGTCAGATAGAACATGATAATGAGATGTGTTCTAGATTAGTGTCAGATAGAACATGATAATGAGATG
>NW_026281727.1:37500-42500 GCF_023373465.1 Oncorhynchus keta
CCTGGCCCATCTCTCTGTGGCACCACCTCTCTCTGGCACCACCTCTCTCTTTCCCCACCTCTCTCTGGCCCCATCTCACTCTGGCACCACCTCTCTCTGGCCCCACCTCTCACTGGCCCCACCTCTCTCTGGCCCCACCTCTCTCTGGCCCCACCTCTCTCTGGCACCACCTCTCTCTCTGGCCCCAACCTTTCGACATCACTCAGCATCACCCCCCGTGTCATTACAGCTTAGCAGACCAGACCTGTATTATTGGTGCTGTGTGTGTGTGTGTGTGTGTGTGTGTGTGTGTGTGTGTGTGTGTGTGTGTGTGTGTGTGTGTGTGTGTGTGTGTAAATATATTACATACTGAGAGTAGTGAACTTGTACACACGCCTGTGCTTGCTGTCGGTCTCACCTCGGTCCATTCAGTAGACCGTTGTCCTCCACTGTGCTTTGACTGTCCCTCCTCCCACAGCGTCTCATACATATCAAAGACCAGACGGCCTGTCGCAGCACAGCGTCTCTCACAGTGGGTCAGTCACCTACAGCTGCCAGCTGCACCAGGCCCAGTGTGTATCAGTGCAGAGACGTCAGACCCCAACAGTACCTCGTCATTCATTAGGATTATAAATGTTCACAACTTTCTTACAACCCTTCAGGACCGCGGTAGGAACCTTCCAGAGACCCAAACAACGACTGTTCTCATCCACAGGTCACAGTGGTCTGTCGCTCCTCTTCCCCTCTCTCTCTCTCTCTCTCTCTCTCTCTCTCTCTCTCTCTCTCTCTCTCTCTCTCTCTCTCTCTCTCTCTCTCTCTCTCTCTCTCTCTGTCTCTGTCTCTGTCTCTGTCTCTCTCTCTCTCTCTCCCTGTCTCTCTCTCCCTGTCTCTCTCTCTCTGGTAGGGGCTATGCCATCTCTCTCTCTCTCTCTGGTAGGGGCTATGCCCTCTCTCTCTCTCTGGTAGGGGCTATGCCCTCTCTCTCTCTCTGGTAGGGGCTATGCCTAGGGGCTATCCTCCTGGCCTCTCTCTCTCTGGTAGGGGCTACCTCTCCCCTCTCTCTCTCTGGTAGGGGCTATGCCTCCTCCTCTCTCTCTCTGGTAGGGGCTATGCCCCCTCTCTCTCTCTGGTAGGGGCTATGCCTCTCTCTCTCTCTCTCTGGTAGGGGCCCCTCCTCTCTCTCTCTCTGGTAGGGGCTATGCCTCCTCTCTCTCTCTCTGGTAGGGGCCCCTCCTCTCTCTCTCTCTGGTAGGGGCTATGCCTCCCTCTCTCTCTCTGGTAGGGGCTATGCCCTCTCTCTCTCTGGTAGGGGCTATGCCTCTCTCTCTCTCTCTGGTAGGGGCTATGCCCTCTGGTAGGGGCTGCCTCTCTCTCTCTGGTAGGGGCTATGCCTCTCTCTCTCTCTCTCTGGTAGGGGCTATGCCACTCTCTCTCTCTCTGGTAGGGGCTATGCCCCTCTCTCTCTCTCTGGTAGGGGCTATGCCCCTCTCTCTCTCTGGTAGGGGCTATGCCCTCTCTCTCTCTCTGGTAGGGGCTATGCCCTCTCTCTCTCTCTCTGGTAGGGGCTATGCCCCCTCTCTCTCTCTCTGGTAGGGGCTATGCCCCCTCTCTCTCTCTGGTAGGGGCTATGCCACCTCTCTCTCTCTCTGGTAGGGGCTATGCCCCCTCTCTCTCTCTCTCTGGTAGGGGCTATGCCCCCTCTCTCTCTCTGGTAGGGGCTATGCCCCTCTCTCTCTCTCTGGTAGGGGCTATGCCCCCTCTCTCTCTCTCTGGTAGGGGCTATGCCCTCTCTCTCTCTCTGGTAGGGGCTATGCCTCTCTCTCTCTCTCTCTGGTAGGGGCTATGCCCTCTCTCTCTCTCTCTCTGGTAGGGGCTATGCCCCCTCTCTCTCTCTCTGGTAGGGGCTATGCCCCCTCTCTCTCTCTCTGGTAGGGGCTATGCCCCTCTCTCTCTCTCTCTGGTAGGGGCTATGCCCTCTCTCTCTCTCTGGTAGGGGCTATGCCCCCTCTCTCTCTCTGGTAGGGGCTATGCTCTCTCTCTCTCTCTCTGGTAGGGGCTATGCCCTCTCTCTCTCTCTGGTAGGGGCTATGCCCCTCTCTCTCTCTCTGGTAGGGGCTATGCCCTCTCTCTCATTCTGGTAGGGGCTATGCCCCCTCTCTCTCTCTGGTAGGGGCTATGCCCTCTCTCTCTCTCTGGTAGGGGCTATGCCCTCTCTCTCTCTCTGGTAGGGGCTATGCCCCTCTCTCTCTCTGGTAGGGGCTATGCCCCTCTCTCTCTCTCTGGTAGGGGCTATGCTCTCTCTCTCTCTCTGGTAGGGGCTATGCCCCCTCTCTCTCTCTCTGGTAGGGGCTATGCTCTCTCTCTCTCTCTCTGGTAGGGGCTATGCCCTCTCTCTCTCTCTGGTAGGGGCTATGCTCTCTCTCTCTCTCTCTGGTAGGGGCTATGCCTCTCTCTCTCTCTCTGGTAGGGGCTATGCTCTCTCTCTCTCTCTGGTAGGGGCTCTCCTCTCTCTCTCTCTCTGGTAGGGGCTATGCTCTCTCTCTCTCTGGTAGGGGCTATGCCCCCTCTCCATCCATTCCTCTTGACTGGCTGGGTAAACTCTGCTACTTAATAGGTCCTGTTCTCAAATTGACTTATGATTGGCTCAGACCAGCCTGAGGAGTGCCAAACACACACACACACACACACACACACACACACACACACACACACACACACACACACACACACACACTCTGATAACATGCACAAAGACAGAGACAGCTACACACATTGGCAGCACATATACCCTCAGATAAACAGTCACACACACACACACTGATATTCGTCAGATCTGATTGGCTGTGTGTTGATGGCAGTTTAAGGCCCGCCCTCATTAGAGATCTGATTGGCTGTGTGTTGATGGCAGTTTAAGGCCCGCCCTCATTAGAGATCTGATTGGCTGTGTGTTGATGGCAGTTTAAGGCCTGCCCTCATTAAAGAGATCTGATTGGCTGTGTGTTGATGGCAGTTTAAGGCCTGCCCTCATTAAAGAGATTAGTGATTTAAGTTAACATCAAAGCTCCTAGATATCAGCAACAATATTCCCAAGGAGAAATAAGACACCGTCTCAAGTCAACTGGGAGGGCGACCTTCTAGCTAGGATTAGGATCCACCGTGTCTTCTTACTGCAATGAGGTTCGGGCGTTTCGTGGATTTATCTTCGTGTGTGTGTGTGTGTGTGTGTGTGTGTGTGTGTGTGTGTGTGTGTGTGTGTGTGTGTGTGTGTGTGTGTGTGTGTGTGTGTGTGTGTGTGTGTGTGTGTGTGTGTCTCAGTAATCAGAAGTATGGAAAACACCCACTTCAAAAAAGCTTAAATATTAAATGATATAAATATTCATTTTATACTAAACCCCATTTTCCCCAACATAAAACATGTGACTTTGGTTTTACAAACATATTTATGGTCACAACTATGTTACTCTATACTACCCAGAGTACACTGTGTTACTATGGTCTACTACCCAGAGTACACTGTGTTACTATGGTCTACTACCCAGAGTACACTGTGTTACTACGGTCTACTACCCAGAGTACACTGTGTTACTACGGTCTACTACCCAGAGTACACTGTGTTACTATGGTCTACTACCCAGAGTACACTACTCTGGGTCTACTACCCAGAGTCAGTGAGGAGGAAGATATTTAGTAGCAGGGGTGAGGAAGAGGAAGATATTTAGTAGCAGGGGTGAGGTAGAGGAAGATATTTAGTAGCAGGGGGAGGAAGAGGAAGAGATTTAGTAGCAGGGGTGAGGAAGAGGAAGATATTTAGTAGCAGGGGTGAGGAAGAGGAAAATATTTAGTAGCAGGGGTGAGGAAGAGGAAGATATTTAGTAGCAGAGGTGAGGAAGAGGAAGATATTTAGTAGCAGGGGTGAGGAAGAGGAAGATATTTAGTAGCAGGGGTGAGGAAGAGGAAGATATTTAGTAGCAGGGGTGAGGAAGAGGAAGATATGTATTTGTAAAATGTATTCTTCTAATTAAGTTTTTTCTTTTGCGGGGGGTTGAGGGAGTCCCGGGTGACGACCTCTTGAAGCTGGTTGGGAGAATGCAGAGAGTGTTGGAAAGCATGGGTGAGGAGGAGGGGTGAGGAGGAGGGGTGTGACTTTGACTAGGGGAGGGGTGAGGAGGAGGGGTGTGACTTTGACTAGGGGAGGGGTGAGGAGGAGGGGTGTGACTTTGACTAGGGGAGGGGTGAGGAGGAGGGGTGTGACTTTGACTAGGGTAGGGGTGAGGAGGAGGGCTGTGACTAAGACTAGGGGAGGGGTGAGGAGGAGGGCTGTGACTAAGACTAGGGGAGGGGTGAGGAGGAGGGATGTGACTAAGACTAGGGGAGGGGTGAGGAGGAGGGCTGTGACTAAGACTAGGGGAGGGGTGAGGAGGAGGGGTGTGACTTTGACTAGGGGAGGGGTGAGGAGGAGGGGTGTGACTTTGACTAGGGGAGGGGTGTGACTTTGACTAGGGGAGGGGTGAGGAGGAGGGGTGTGACTAAGACTAGGGGCGGGGTGAGGAGGAGGGCTGTGACTAAGACTAGGGGAGGGGTGAGGAGGAGGGGTGTGACTAAGACTAGGGGAGGGGTGTGACTAAGACTAGGGAGGGGTGAGGAGGAGGGGTGTGACTAAGACTAGGGGAGGGGTGAGGAGGAGAGCTGTAACTTAGAGGCTAGTTTGTCCTGGTTTGTCCTGGTTTGTCTTTGTTTGTCTTGTTTTAAGGCTGGTTTGTCTTTGTTTGTCTTGTTTTAAGGCTGGTTTGTCTTTGTTTGTCTTGTTTTAAGGCTGGTTTGTCTTTGTTTGTCTTGTTTTAAGGCTGGTTTGTCCTGGTTTGTCTTGTTTTAAGGCTGGTTTGTCTTTGTTTGTCTTGTTTTAAGGCTGGTTTGTCCTGGTTTGTCTTGTTTTAAGGCTGGTTTGTCTTTGTTTGTCTTGTTTTAAGGCTGGTTTGTCCTGGTTTGTCTTGTTTTAAGGCTGGTTTGTCCTGGTTTGTCCT
>NW_026281727.1:47500-57500 GCF_023373465.1 Oncorhynchus keta
TTCACAAGGTCCTTTGCTGTTGTTCTGGGATTGATTTGCACTTTTCGCACCAAAGTACGTTCATCTCTAGGAGACAGAACGCGTCTCCTTCCTGAGCAGTATGATGGCTGCGTGGTCCCACGATGTCAAGCAAAGAGGCACTGAGTTTGAAGGGAGGCCTTGAAATACATCCACAGGTACACCTCCAATTGACTCAAATGATGTCAATTAGCCAATCAGAAACTTCTAAAGCCATGACATCATTTTCTGGAATTTTCCAAGCTGTTTAAAGGCTCAGTCAACTTAGTGTATGTAAATGTCTGACCCACTGGAATTGTGATACAGTGAATTATAAGTGAAATAATCTGTCTGTAAACAATTGTTGGAAAAATGACTTGTGTCATGCACAAAGTAGATGTCCTAACCAACTTTCCAAAACTATAGTTTGTTAACAAGAAATGTGTGGAGTGGTTGAAAAACGAGTTTTAATGACTCCAACCTAAGTGTATGTAAACTAGTGTTAATGACTCCAACCTAAGTGTATGTAAACTAGTTTTAATGACTCCAACCTAAGTGTATGTAAACTAGTTTTAATGACTCCAATCTAAGTGGATGTAAACTAGTTTTAATGACTCCAACCTAAGTGTATGTAAACTAGTTTTAATGACTCCAACCTAAGTGTATGTAAACTAGTTTTAATGACTCCAACCTAAGTGTATGTAAACTAGTTTTAATGACTCCAACCTAAGTGTATGTAAACTAGTTTTAATGACTCCAACCTAAGTGTATGTAAACTAGTTTTAATGACTCCACCCTAAGTGTATGTAAACTAGTTTTAATGACTCCAACCTAAGTGTATGTAAACTAGTTTTAATGACTCCAACCTAAGTGGATGTAAACTTCCCGACTTCAACAGTAGATGTTTCGTTCCAACTGGATTTGATTTTGCCTTCCACTTCGACTGACGTCGGTGACCTCGTGTTTCCTCGGTGACCTCGTGTTTCCTCGGTGACCTCGTGTTTCCTCGTGTTTCCTCGGTGACCTCGTGTTTCCTCGTGTTTCCCGTTCACCTGAGGTGTTGCATTTGTTTTGCTTCCCGAAACCGACACTACGTTTCCCTCTGATATACAGAGGAAGTAATCAATGTACCTCTGAAGACACATCTTCCTCCTCGGGGAGACTCATCTTCCTCCTCGGGGAGACACATCCTCCTCGGGGAGACACATCTTCCTCCTCGGGGAGACACATCTTCCTCCTCGGGGAGACACATCTTCCTCCTCGGGGAGACACATCTTCCTCCTCGGGGAGACTCATCTTCCTCCTCGGGGAGACTCATCTTCCTCCTCGGGGAGACACATCTTCCTCCTCGGGGAGACTCATCTTCCTCCTCGGGGAGACACATCTTCCTCCTCGGGGAGACACATCTTCCTCCTCGGGGAGACTCATCTCCCTCCTCTGGGAGACTCATCTCCCTCCTCGGGGAGACTCATCTTCCTCCTCGGGGAGACACATCTCCCTTCTCTGGGAGACTCATCTCCCTCCTCTGGGAGACTCATCTCCCTCCTCGGGGGGACTCATCTCCCTCCTCGGGGAGACTCATCTCCCTCCTCTGGGAGACTCATCTCCCTCCTCTGGGAGACTCATCTCCCTCCTCGGGGAGACTCATCTTCCTCCTCGGGGAGACACATCTCCCTCCTCTGGGAGACTCATCTCCCTCCTCTGGGAGACTCATCTCCCTCCTCGGGGAGACTCATCTCCCTCCTCGGGGAGACTCATCTTCCTCCTCGGGGAGACATGATCATTTAGCTGCTCTGAGCATCTGTCAACAACTGTAAGATGGACAGAGAAGCGATGAGGAAGGGTTTCGTTTGCTAGACGTTTGGAAAATGACTCGTTGAATTGAGCGGCAAAGTGCTGACATCCATCAACGGCACCTGGTGAGATTCACAACGGTTATTACTGTCAACAGGAAGTGGGAGAAAAACACCTGATGATATAGCCAGTCCACGTTCACAGTGATAGACAACCACCTGATATTATAGCCAGTCCACGTTCACAGTGATAGACAACCACCTGATATTATAGCCAGTCCACGTTCACAGTGATAGACAACCACCTGATAATATAGCCAGTCCACGTTCACAGTGATAGACAACCACCTGATAATATAGCCAGTCCACGTTCACAGTGATAGACAACCACCTGATATTATAGCCAGTCCACGTTCACAGTGATAGACAACCACCTGATATTATAGCCAGTCCACGTTCACAGTGATAGACAACCACCTGATATTATAGCCAGTCCACGTTCACAGTGATAGACAACCACCTGATAATATAGCCAGTCCACGTTCACAGTGATAGACAACCACCTGATATTATAGCCAGTCCACGTTCACAGTGATAGACAACCACCTGATATTATAGCCAGTCCACGTTCACAGTGATAGATAACCACCTGATATTATAGCCAGTCCACGTTCACAGTGATAGACAACCACCTGATAATATAGCCAGTCCACGTTCACAGTGATAGACAACCACCTGATAATATAGCCAGTCCACGTTCACAGTGATAGACAACCACCTGATAATATAGCCAGTCCACGTTCACAGTGATAGACAACCACCTGATATTATAGCCAGTCCACGTTCACAGTGATAGACAACCACCTGATATTATAGCCAGTCCACGTTCACAGTGATAGACAACCACCTGATAATATAGCCAGTCCACGTTCACAGTGATAGACAACCACCTGATAATATAGCCAGTCCACGTTCACAGTGATAGACAACCACCTGATATTATAGCCAGTCCACGTTCACAGTGATAGACAACCACCTGATATTATAGCCAGTCCACGTTCACAGTGATAGACAACCACCTTATAATATAGCCAGTCCACGTTCACAGTGATAGACAACCACCTGATAATATAGCCAGTCCACGTTCACAGTGATAGACAACCACCTGATAATATAGCCAGTCCACGTTCACAGTGATAGACAACCACCTGATAATATAGCCAGTCCACGTTCACAGTGATAGACAACCACCTGATAATATAGCCAGTCCACGTTCACAGTGATAGACAACCACCTGATAATATAGCCAGTCCACGTTCACAGTGATAGACAACCACCTGATAATATAGCCAGTCCACGTTCACAGTGATAGACAACCACCTGATAATATAGCCAGTCCACGTTCACAGTGATAGACAACCACCTGATAATATAGCCAGTCCACGTTCACAGTGATAGACAACCACCTGATAATATAGCCAGTCCATGTTCACAGTGATAGACAACCACCTGATATTATAGCCAGTCCACGTTCACAGTGATAGACAACCACCTGATATTATAGCCAGTCCACGTTCACAGTGATAGACAACCACCTGATAATATAGCCAGTCCACGTTCACAGTGATAGACAACCACCTGATAATATAGCCAGTCCACGTTCACAGTGATAGACAACCACCTGATATTATAGCCAGTCCACGTTCACAGTGATAGACAACCACCTGATATTATAGCCAGTCCACGTTCACAGTGATAGACAACCACCTGATATTATAGCCAGTCCACGTTCACAGTGATAGACAACCACCTGATAATATAGCCAGTCCACGTTCACAGTGATAGACAACCACCTGATAATATAGCCAGTCCACGTTCACAGTGATAGACAACCACCTGATAATATAGCCAGTCCACGTTCACAGTGATAGACAACCACCTGATAATATAGCCAGTCCACGTTCACAGTGATAGACAACCACCTGATATTATAGCCAGTCCACGTTCACAGTGATAGACAACCACCTGATATTATAGCCAGTCCACGTTCACAGTGATAGACAACCACCTGATAATATAGCCAGTCCACGTTCACAGTGATAGACAACCACCTGATAATATAGCCAGTCCACGTTCACAGTGATAGACAACCACCTGATATTATAGCCAGTCCACGTTCACAGTGATAGACAACCACCTGATATTATAGCCAGTCCACGTTCACAGTGATAGACAACCACCTGATAATATAGCCAGTCCACGTTCACAGTGATAGACAACCACCTGATAATATAGCCAGTCCACGTTCACAGTGATAGACAACCACCTGATAATATAGCCAGTCCACGTTCACAGTGATAGACAACCACCTGATAATATAGCCAGTCCACGTTCACAGTGATAGACAACCACCTGATAATATAGCCAGTCCACGTTCACAGTGATAGACAACCACCTGATAATATAGCCAGTCCACGTTCACAGTGATAGACAACCACCTGATAATATAGCCAGTCCACGTTCACAGTGATAGACAACCACCTGATAATATAGCCAGTCCACGTTCACAGTGATAGACAACCACCTGATAATATAGCCAGTCCACGTTCACAGTGATAGACAACCACCTGATGATATAGCCAGTCCACGTTCACAGTGATAGACAACCACCTGATGATATAGCCAGTCCACGTTCACAGTGATAGACAACCACCTGATGATATAGCCAGTCCACGTTCACAGTGATAGACAGTCACCTGATAATATAGCCAGTCCACGTTCACAGTGATAGACAACCACCTGATATTATAGCCAGTCCACGTTCACAGTGATAGACAACCACCTGATATTATAGCCAGTCCACGTTCACAGTGATAGACAACCACCTGATATTATAGCCAGTCCACGTTCACAGTGATAGACAACCACCTGATATTATAGCCAGTCCACGTTCACAGTGATAGACAACCACCTGATAATATAGCCAGTCCACGTTCACAGTGATAGACAACCACCTGATATTATAGCCAGTCCACGTTCACAGTGATAGACAACCACCTGATATTATAGCCAGTCCACGTTCACAGTGATAGACAACCACCTGATATTATAGCCAGTCCACGTTCACAGTGATAGACAACCACCTGATAATATAGCCAGTCCACGTTCACAGTGATAGACAACCACCTGATAATATAGCCAGTCCACGTTCACAGTGATAGACAACCACCTGATAATATAGCCAGTCCACGTTCACAGTGATAGACAACCACCTGATATTATAGCCAGTCCACGTTCACAGTGATAGACAACCACCTGATATTATAGCCAGTCCACGTTCACAGTGATAGACAACCACCTGATAATATAGCCAGTCCACGTTCACAGTGATAGACAACCACCTGATAATATAGCCAGTCCACGTTCACAGTGATAGACAACCACCTGATATTATAGCCAGTCCACGTTCACAGTGATAGACAACCACCTGATATTATAGCCAGTCCACGTTCACAGTGATAGACAACCACCTGATAATATAGCCAGTCCACGTTCACAGTGATAGACAACCACCTGATAATATAGCCAGTCCACGTTCACAGTGATAGACAACCACCTGATAATATAGCCAGTCCACGTTCACAGTGATAGACAACCACCTGATAATATAGCCAGTCCACGTTCACAGTGATAGACAACCACCTGATAATATAGCCAGTCCACGTTCACAGTGATAGACAACCACCTGATATTATAGCCAGTCCACGTTCACAGTGATAGACAACCACCTGATGATATAGCCAGTCCACGTTCACAGTGATAGACAGTCACCTGATGATATAGCCAGTCCACGTTCACAGTGATAGACAGTCACCTGATAATATAGCCAGTCCACGTTCACAGTGATAGACAACCACCTGATATTATAGCCAGTCCACGTTCACAGTGATAGACAACCACCTGATATTATAGCCAGTCCACGTTCACAGTGATAGACAATCACCTGATATTATAGCCAGTCCACGTTCACAGTGATAGACAACCACCTGATATTATAGCCAGTCCACGTTCACAGTGATAGACAACCACCTGATAATATAGCCAGTCCACGTTCACAGTGATAGACAACCACCTGATATTATAGCCAGTCCACGTTCACAGTGATAGACAACCACCTGATATTATAGCCAGTCCATGTTCACAGTGATAGACAACCACCTGATATTATAGCCAGTCCACGTTCACAGTGATAGACAACCACCTGATAATATAGCCAGTCCACGTTCACAGTGATAGACAACCACCTGATAATATAGCCAGTCCACGTTCACAGTGATAGACAACCACCTGATAATATAGCCAGTCCACGTTCACAGTGATAGACAACCACCTGATATTATAGCCAGTCCACGTTCACAGTGATAGACAACCACCTGATATTATAGCCAGTCCACGTTCACAGTGATAGACAACCACCTGATAATATAGCCAGTCCACGTTCACAGTGATAGACAACCACCTGATAATATAGCCAGTCCACGTTCACAGTGATAGACAACCACCTGATATTATAGCCAGTCCACGTTCACAGTGATAGACAACCACCTGATATTATAGCCAGTCCACGTTCACAGTGATAGACAACCACCTGATAATATAGCCAGTCCACGTTCACAGTGATAGACAACCACCTGATAATATAGCCAGTCCACGTTCACAGTGATAGACAACCACCTGATAATATAGCCAGTCCACGTTCACAGTGATAGACAACCACCTGATAATATAGCCAGTCCACGTTCACAGTGATAGACAACCACCTGATAATATAGCCAGTCCACGTTCACAGTGATAGACAACCACCTGATAATATAGCCAGTCCACGTTCACAGTGATAGACAACCACCTGATAATATAGCCAGTCCACGTTCACAGTGATAGACAACCACCTGATAATATAGCCAGTCCACGTTCACAGTGATAGACAACCACCTGATAATATAGCCAGTCCACGTTCACAGTGATAGACAACCACCTGATATTATAGCCAGTCCACGTTCACAGTGATAGACAACCACCTGATGATATAGCCAGTCCACGTTCACAGTGATAGACAGTCACCTGATGATATAGCCAGTCCACGTTCACAGTGATAGACAGTCACCTGATAATATAGCCAGTCCACGTTCACAGTGATAGACAACCACCTGATATTATAGCCAGTCCACGTTCACAGTGATAGACAACCACCTGATATTATAGCCAGTCCACGTTCACAGTGATAGACAACCACCTGATAATATAGCCAGTCCACGTTCACAGTGATAGACAACCACCTGATATTATAGCCAGTCCACGTTCACAGTGATAGACAACCACCTGATATTATAGCCAGTCCACGTTCACAGTGATAGACAACCACCTGATATTATAGCCAGTCCACGTTCACAGTGATAGACAACCACCTGATAATATAGCCAGTCCACGTTCACAGTGATAGACAACCACCTGATAATATAGCCAGTCCACGTTCACAGTGATAGACAACCACCTGATAATATAGCCAGTCCACGTTCACAGTGATAGACAACCACCTGATATTATAGCCAGTCCACGTTCACAGTGATAGACAACCACCTGATAATATAGCCAGTCCACGTTCACAGTGATAGACAACCACCTGATAATATAGCCAGTCCACGTTCACAGTGATAGACAACCACCTGATAATATAGCCAGTCCACGTTCACAGTGATAGACAACCACCTGATGATATAGCCAGTCCACGTTCACAGTGATAGACAACCACCTGATGATATAGCCAGTCCACGTTCACAGTGATAGACAACCACCTGATGATATAGCCAGTCCACGTTCACAGTGATAGACAACCACCTGATGATATAGCCAGTCCACGTTCACAGTGATAGACAACCACCTGATGATATAGCCAGTCCACGTTCACAGTGATAGACAACCACCTGATGATATAGCCAGTCCACGTTCACAGTGATAGACAGTCACCTGATAATATAGCCAGTCCACGTTCACAGTGATAGACAACCACCTGATATTATAGCCAGTCCACGTTCACAGTGATAGACAACCACCTGATATTATAGCCAGTCCACGTTCACAGTGATAGACAACCACCTGATATTATAGCCAGTCCACGTTCACAGTGATAGACAACCACCTGATATTATAGCCAGTCCACGTTCACAGTGATAGACAACCACCTGATAATATAGCCAGTCCACGTTCACAGTGATAGACAACCACCTGATATTATAGCCAGTCCACGTTCACAGTGATAGACAACCACCTGATATTATAGCCAGTCCACGTTCACAGTGATAGACAACCACCTGATATTATAGCCAGTCCACGTTCACAGTGATAGACAACCACCTGATAATATAGCCAGTCCACGTTCACAGTGATAGACAACCACCTGATAATATAGCCAGTCCACGTTCACAGTGATAGACAACCACCTGATAATATAGCCAGTCCACGTTCACAGTGATAGACAACCACCTGATATTATAGCCAGTCCACGTTCACAGTGATAGACAACCACCTGATATTATAGCCAGTCCACGTTCACAGTGATAGACAACCACCTGATAATATAGCCAGTCCACGTTCACAGTGATAGACAACCACCTGATAATATAGCCAGTCCACGTTCACAGTGATAGACAACCACCTGATATTATAGCCAGTCCACGTTCACAGTGATAGACAACCACCTGATATTATAGCCAGTCCACGTTCACAGTGATAGACAACCACCTGATAATATAGCCAGTCCACGTTCACAGTGATAGACAACCACCTGATAATATAGCCAGTCCACGTTCACAGTGATAGACAACCACCTGATAATATAGCCAGTCCACGTTCACAGTGATAGACAACCACCTGATAATATAGCCAGTCCACGTTCACAGTGATAGACAACCACCTGATAATATAGCCAGTCCACGTTCACAGTGATAGACAACCACCTGATATTATAGCCAGTCCACGTTCACAGTGATAGACAACCACCTGATGATATAGCCAGTCCACGTTCACAGTGATAGACAACCACCTGATGATATAGCCAGTCCACGTTCACAGTGATAGACAGTCACCTGATAATATAGCCAGTCCACGTTCACAGTGATAGACAACCACCTGATATTATAGCCAGTCCACGTTCACAGTGATAGACAACCACCTGATATTATAGCCAGTCCACGTTCACAGTGATAGACAACCACCTGATATTATAGCCAGTCCACGTTCACAGTGATAGACAACCACCTGATATTATAGCCAGTCCACGTTCACAGTGATAGACAACCACCTGATAATATAGCCAGTCCACGTTCACAGTGATAGACAACCACCTGATATTATAGCCAGTCCACGTTCACAGTGATAGACAACCACCTGATATTATAGCCAGTCCACGTTCACAGTGATAGACAACCACCTGATATTATAGCCAGTCCACGTTCACAGTGATAGACAACCACCTGATAATATAGCCAGTCCACGTTCACAGTGATAGACAACCACCTGATAATATAGCCAGTCCACGTTCACAGTGATAGACAACCACCTGATAATATAGCCAGTCCACGTTCACAGTGATAGACAACCACCTGATATTATAGCCAGTCCACGTTCACAGTGATAGACAACCACCTGATATTATAGCCAGTCCACGTTCACAGTGATAGACAACCACCTGATAATATAGCCAGTCCACGTTCACAGTGATAGACAACCACCTGATAATATAGCCAGTCCACGTTCACAGTGATAGACAACCACCTGATATTATAGCCAGTCCACGTTCACAGTGATAGACAACCACCTGATATTATAGCCAGTCCACGTTCACAGTGATAGACAACCACCTGATAATATAGCCAGTCCACGTTCACAGTGATAGACAACCACCTGATAATATAGCCAGTCCACGTTCACAGTGATAGACAACCACCTGATAATATAGCCAGTCCACGTTCACAGTGATAGACAACCACCTGATAATATAGCCAGTCCACGTTCACAGTGATAGACAACCACCTGATAATATAGCCAGTCCACGTTCACAGTGATAGACAACCACCTGATAATATAGCCAGTCCACGTTCACAGTGATAGACAACCACCTGATAATATAGCCAGTCCACGTTCACAGTGATAGA
>NW_026281727.1:62500-95000 GCF_023373465.1 Oncorhynchus keta
TCCAGTCAGACTAGCTAGACAGGACAGAATGAAGATTATATTCTAGTCAGACTAACTAGACAGGACAGGACAGAATGGAGATTCTATTCCAGTCAGACTAACTAGACAGGACAGGACAGGGAAGAATGGAGATTATATTCTAGTCAGACTAACTAGACAGGACAGGACAGGGTAGAGTGGAGATTATATTCTAGTCAGACTAACTAGACAGGACAGGACAGGACAGGATTGAATGACGATTATATTCCAGTCAGACTAGCTAGACAGGACAGGACAGGGTAGAATGGAGATTCTATTCCAGTCAGACTAACTAGACAGGACAGGACAGGGTAGAATGGAGATTCTATTCCAGTCGACTAACTAGACAGGACAGGACAGGGTAGAATGGAGATTCTATTCCAGTCAGACTAACTAGACAGGACAGGACAGGGTAGAATGGAGATTATATTCCAGTCAGACTAACCTGACAGGACAGGACAGGGTAGAGTGGAGATTATATTCCAGTCAGACTAACTAGACAGGACAGGACAGGGTAGAATGGAGATTCTATTCCAGTCAGACTAACCTGACAGGACAGGACAGGATTGAATGGAGATTATATTCTAGTCAGACTAACTAGACAGGACAGGACAGGGTAGTTCTACTGAAAAGTTTGGGATGTGTGAAGTGGACACACCGTGTGACAATGTATTTTTGTAATGTAATGGAAACACCTGTTGGCTACAGCCTATTTCAATGAATATATTATATTGACACAAAGCAAGACAGCGATGTTAGACGGAGCCGGGAGTCTCACCAAAGCAACAGGAAATGTCTGATCTGCACCTATAGCTGAAGTGTGTGTTTCATAATGGACACTCCAGTGTGTGTTGTAGAAACTCACACGGCTGAGTCAGGTGACCTCCTCACATCACACAGCGAATAAGGCCTGTTCACTTAAATGGCAGCTAATGACTCAACCTGCCTGCCTCTCAAAACTGCGTCAACATTTACCCTCACCCCTTCGCCCGCAAGGCACACACTACACACACACACACACACACACACACACACACACTACACTACGCACAGACACAGACACACTACACACACACACACACACACACACACACACACACACACACACACACACACACACACACACACACACACACACACACACACACACACACACCACACACACACCACACACACACTACACACAAACACACCACACACACACACACACACACACACACACACACACACACACACACACACACACACACACACACACTTCCCCCGGCAATCAGACCGCCTGCAGTGGATTGAGCCTTGAACTCTGGGTGTGTGCAGTGTGTCATGACGTTACACCGGCAACCTTTCAGAGAAGGACACACACACACACACACACACACACACACACACACACGGAGCTCACTCAACCGTTAGATGGAAGGAGACCCATGGAGAAGGAAGCCTGGAATCTGACAGGAATCCAATTGGCCGTGTCTAATGGTTCCACTTCTAGGGGGAGAGACAAACGGGGGGGGGTACACTACCTTCTCCTCCTCAGAGAGTCTCTCTCTCCCTCTGTTGGTTCCCTACGTTACCCTAAAGATGTGACGAGGAGTCTCTCTCTCCCTCTGTAGGTTCCCTACGTTACCCTAAAGATGTGATGAGGAGTCTCTCTGTAGGTTCCCTACGTTACCCTAAAGATGTGATGAGGAGTCTCTCTGTTGGTTCCCTACGTTACCCTAAAGATGTGATGAGGAGTCTCTCTCTCCCTCTGTTGGTTCACTACGTTACCCTAAAGATGTGATGAGGAGTCTCTCTCCCTCTGTTGGTTCCCTACGTTACCCTAAAGATGTGATGAGGAGTCTCTCTCCCTCTGTTGGTTCACTACGTTACCCTAAAGATGTGATGAGGAGTCTCTCTCCCTCTGTTGGTTCCCTACGTTACCCTAAAGATGTGATGAGGAGTCTCTCTCCCTCTGTTGGTTCCCTACGTTACCCTAAAGATGTGACGAGGAGTCTCTCTCTCTCTCTGTTGGTTCACTACGTTACCCTAAAGATGTGATGAGGAGTCTCTCTGTTGGTTCACTACGTTACCCTAAAGATGTGATGAGGAGTCTCTCTCTCTCTGTTGGTTCACTACGTTACCCTAAAGATGCGATGAGGAGTCTCTCTGTTGGTTCACTACGTTACCCTAAAGATGTGATGAGGAGTCTCTCTCTCTCTGTTGGTTCACTACGTTACCCTAAAGATGTGATGAGGAGTCTCTCTCTCCTCTGTAGGTTCACTACGTTACCCTAAAGATGTGATGAGGAGTCTCTCTCTCTCTGTTGGTTCACTACGTTACCCTAAAGATGTGATGAGGAGTCTCTCTGTTGGTTCACTACGTTACCCTAAAGATGTGATGAGGAGTCTCTCTCTCTCTGTTGGTTCACTACGTTACCCTAAAGATGTGATGAGGAGTCTCTCTCCCTCTGTTGGTTCACTACGTTACCCTAAAGATGTGATGAGGAGTCTCTCTCTCTCTGTTGGTTCTCTACGTTACCCTAAAGATGTGATGAGGAGTCTCTCTGTTGGTTCACTACGTTACCCTAAAGATGTGATGAGGAGTCTCTCTCTCCCTCTGTTGGTTCCCTACGTTACCCTAAAGATGTGATGAGGAGTCTCTCTCTCCCTCTGTTGGTTCACTACGTTACCCTAAAGATGTGATGAGGAGTCTCTCTGTTGGTTCACTACGTTACCCTAAAGATGTGATGAGGAGTCTCTCTGTTGGTTCCCTACGTTACCCTAAAGATGTGATGAGGAGTCTCTCTGTAGGTTCCCTACGTTACCCTAAAGATGTGATGAGGAGTCTCTCTCTCTCTGTTGGTTCACTACGTTACCCTAAAGATGTGATGAGGAGTCTCTCTCCCTCTGTTGGTTCACTACGTTACCCTAAAGATGTGATGAGGAGTCTCTCTCTCTCTGTTGGTTCCCTACGTTACCCTAAAGATGTGATGAGGAGTCTCTTTCCCTCTGTAGGTTCACTACGTTACCCTAAAGATGTGATGAGGAGTCTCTCTGTTGGTTCACTACGTTACCCTAAAGATGTGATGAGGAGTCTCTCTCTCTGTTGGTTCACTACGTTACCCTAAAGATGTGATGAGGAGTCTCTCTGTTGGTTCACTACGTTACCCTAAAGATGTGATGAGGAGTCTCTCTCCCTCTGTTGGTTCACTACGTTACCCTAAAGATGTGACGAGGAGTCTCTCTGTTGGTTCACTACGTTACCCTAAAGATGTGATGAGGAGTCTCTCTGTTGGTTCACTACGTTACCCTAAAGATGTGATGAGGAGTCTCTCTCTCTCTGTAGGTTCCCTACGTTACCCTAAAGATGTGATGAGGAGTCTCTCTCTCTCTGTTGGTTCACTACGTTACCCTAAAGATGTGACGAGGAGTCTCTCTGTTGGTTCACTACGTTACCCTAAAGATGTGATGAGGAGTCTCTCTCCCTCTGTTGGTTCACTACGTTACCCTAAAGATGTGATGAGGAGTCTCTCTCTCTCTGTTGGTTCCCTACGTTACCCTAAAGATGTGACGAGGAGTCTCTCTGTCTCTGTTGGTTCACTACGTTACCCTAAAGATGTGATGAGGAGTCTCTCTCTCTCTGTTGGTTCACTACGTTACCCTAAAGATGTGATGAGGAGTCTCTCTCTCTCTCTGTTGGTTCACTACGTTACCCTAAAGATGTGATGAGGAGTCTCTCTCTCTGTTGGTTCTCTACGTTACCCTAAAGATGTGATGAGGAGTCTCTCTGTTGGTTCCCTACGTTACCCTAAAGATGTGATGAGTAGTCTCTCTCTCCCTCTGTTGGTTCACTACGTCATTGACCTGTCATTGTCTCAGATATCATTAGTCCTGTCATTGTCTCGGATATCATTAGTCCTGTCATTGTCTCAGATATCATTAGTCCTGTCATTGTCTCAGATATCATTAGTCCTGTCATTGTCTCAGATATCATTAGTCCTGTCATTGTCTCAGATATCATTAGTCCTGTCATTGTCTCAGATATCATTAGTCCTGTCATTGTCTCAGATATCATTAGTCCTGTCATTGTGTCAGATATCATTAGACCTGTCATTGTCTCAGATATCATTAGTCCTGTCATTGTCTCAGATATCATTAGTCCTGTCATTGTCTCAGATATCATTAGTCCTGTCATTGTCTCAGATATCATTAGTCCTGTCATTGTCTCAGATATCATTAGTCCTGTCATTGTCTCAGATATCATTAGTCCTGTCATTGTCTCAGATATCATTAGTCCTGTCATTGTCTCAGATATCATTAGTCCTGTCATTGTCTCAGATATCATTAGTCCTGTCATTGTCTCAGATATCATTAGTCCTGTCATTGTCTCAGATATCATTAGTCCTGTCATTGTCTCAGATATCATTAGTCCTGTCATTGTCTCAGATATCATTAGTCCTGTCATTGTCTCAGATATCATTAGTCCTGTCATTGTCTCAGATATCATTAGTCCTGTCATTGTCTCAGATATCATTAGTCATGTCATTGTCTCAGATATCATTAGTCCTGTCATTGTCTCAGATATCATTAGTCCTGTCATTGTCTCAGATATCATTAGTCCTGTCATTGTCTCAGATATCATTAGTCCTGTCATTGTCTCAGATATCATTAGTCATGTCATTGTCTCAGATATCATTAGTCCTGTCATTGTCTCAGATATCATTAGTCATGTCATTGTCTCAGATATCATTAGTCATGTCATTGTCTCAGATATCATTAGTCATGTCATTGTCTCAGATATCATTAGTCCTGTCATTGTCTCAGATATCATTAGACCTGTCATTGTCTCAGATATCATTAGTCCTGTCATTGTCTCAGATATCATTAGTCCTGTCATTGTCTCAGATATCATTAGTCCTGTCATTGTCTCAGATATCATTAGTCCTGTCATTGTCTCAGATATCATTAGTCCTGTCATTGTCTCAGATATCATTAGTCCTGTCATTGTCTCAGATAGCATTAGTCCTGTCATTGTCTCAGATATCATTAGTCCTGTCATTGTCTCAGATATCATTAGTCCTGTCATTGTCTCAGATATCATTAGTCCTGTCATTGTCTCAGATATCATTAGTCCTGTCATTGTCTCAGATATCATTAGTCCTGTCATTGTCTCAGATATCATTAGTACTGTCATTGTCTCAGATATCATTAGTCCTGTCATTGTCTCAGATATCATTAGTCATGTCATTGTCTCAGATATCATTAGTCCTGTCATTGTACAGATATCATTAGTCCTGTCATTGTCTCAGATATCATTAGTCCTGTCATTGTCTCAGATATCATTAGTCCTGTCATTGTCTCAGATATCATTAGTCCTGTCATTGTCTCAGATATCATTAGTCCTGTCATTGTCTCAGATATCATTAGTCCTGTCATTGTCTCAGATATCATTAGTCCTGTCATTGTCTCAGATATCATTAGTCCTGTCATTGTCTCAGATATCATTAGTCCTGTCATTGTCTCAGATATCATTAGTCCTGTCATTGTCTCAGATATCATTAGTCATGTCACTGTCTCAGATATCATTAGTCCTGTCACTGTCTCAGATATCATTAGTCCTGTCATTGTCTCAGATATCATTAGTCCTGTCATTGTCTCAGATATCATTAGTCCTGTCATTGTCTCAGATATCATTAGTCCTGTCATTGTCTCAGATATCATTAGTCCTGTCATTGTCTCAGATATCATTAGTCCTGTCATTGTCTCAGATATCATTAGTCCTGTCACTGTCTCAGATATCATTAGTCCTGTCATTGTCTCAGATATCATTAGTCCTGTCATTGTCTCAGATATCATTAGTCCTGTCATTGTCTCAGATATCATTAGTCCTGTCATTGTCTCAGATATCATTAGTCCTGTCATTGTCTCAGATATCATTAGTCACAGTAGCTTCACAGAGCTTGTGTGAACACAGATCTGTAATCTAGTTCCTGACCATCCATCTGTGCCCTGGAGACCAAATACAATCTCCTCAATATTGACAACATTTGTCACCTGTTTGGGTGGAAATCCAAAGCTATTTGCCACCTGGCGCCAAACAGATGAAAGCCAAGCCCACTGAACTGGGTTCTGAGGCCCCCTCCAGCCCACTGAACTGGGTTCTGAGACCTCCTCCAACCCACTGAACTGGGTTCTGAGACCTCCTCCAGCCCACTGAACTGGGTTCTGAGACCTCCTCCCGCCCACTGAACTGGGTTCTGAGACCTCCTCCCGCCCACTGAACTGGGTTCTGAGACCTCCTTCCGCCCACTGAACTGGGTTCTGAGACCTCCTCCCGCCCACTGAACTGGGTTCTGAGACCTCCTCCCGCCCACTGAACTGGGTTCTGAGACCTCCTCCCGCCCACTGAACTGGGTTCTGAGACCTCCTCCCGCCCACTGAACTGGGTTCTGAGACCTCCTTCCGCCCACTGAACTGGGTTCTGAGACCTCCTTCCGCCCACTGAACTGGGTTCTGAGACCTCCTCCAGCCCACTGAACTGGGTTCTGAGACCTCCTCCAGCCCACTGAACTGGGTTCTTAGACCTCCTCCAGCCCACTGAACTGGGTTCTGAGACCTCCTTCCGCCCACTGAACTGGGTTCTGAGACCTCCTTCCGCCCACTGAACTGGGTTCTGAGACCTCCTTCCGCCCACTGAACTGGGTTCTGAGACCTCCTTCCGCCCACTGAACTGGGTTCTGATACCTCCTTCCGCCCACTGAACTGGGTTCTGAGACCTCCTCCAGCCCACTGAACTGGGTTCTGAGACCTCCTTCCGCCCACTGAACTGGGTTCTGAGACCTCCTCCAGCCCACTGAACTGGGTTCTGAGACCTCCTTCCGCCCACTGAACTGGGTTCTGAGACCTCCTTCCGCCCACTGAACTGGGTTCTGAGACCTCCTTCCGCCCACTGAACTGGGTTCTGAGACCTCCTCCAGCCCACTGAACTGGGTTCTGAGACCTCCTCCAGCCCACTGAACTGGGTTCTTAGACCTCCTCCAGCCCACTGATCTTGAACTACGTTCATCTCACTACCAACTCACTACTAACTCACTACCAACTCACTACCAACTCACTACCAACTCACTACCATCTCACTACCATCTCACTACCAACTCACTACCATCTCACTACCAACTCACTACTAACTCACTACCAACTCACTACCAACTCACTACCAACTCACTACCATCTCACTACCATCTCACTACCATCTCACTACCATCTCACTACCAACTCACTACCATCTCACTACCAACTCACTACCAACTCACTACCAACTCACTACCAACTCACTACCATCTCACTACCAACTCACTACCAACTCACTACCATCTCACTACCAACTCACTACCAACTCACTACCAACTCACTACCAACTCACTACCATCTCACTACCAACTCACTACCATCTCACTACCAACTCACTACCATCTCACTACCAACTCACTACCAACTCACTACCAACTCACTACCAACTCACTACCAACTCACTACCAACTCACTACCATCTCACTACCAACTCACTACCATCTCACTACCAACTCACTACCATCTCACTACCATCTCACTACCAACTCACTACCAACTCACTACCATCTCACTACCAACTCACTACCAACTCACTACCATCTCACTACCATCTCACTACCAACTCACTACCATCTCACTACCATCTCACTACCAACTCACTACCATCTCACTACCAACTCACTACCAACTCACTACCATCTCACTACCAACTCACTACTAACTCACTACCATCTCACTACCATCTCACTACCAACTCACTACCAACTCACTACCATCTCACTACCATCTCACTACCAACTCACTACCATCTCACTACCAACTCACTACCATCTCACTACCATCTCACTACCAACTCACTGCTAACTCAGTATCTTATTGTATGAGGAGGTTTGGTTTGACAGAAGTGCGAGAGAACGGGATTTAAATATGTGTCCCAAATGACTCCCTATTACCGTTTATAGGGCGCTTCTTTTGACCAGGGCGCATAGGGCTTTAGTTAAATGTAGTGCACTACGTAGGGAATAGTGTAGATTTACATTCAGCATCGTTGTAATGTAATAACGTTTACAGTGTAGGTTTGGAAATAGAGGTTGACTTGTTAATGAGAAATGCAGTGGGAGAGAGGGGAGAGGGAGGGGGGAGAGGTAGACAGAGAAAGAGGGAGAGAGGAGGGCTGGAGGATTGTAGTCTCATCTATCCATCATGCCTGTCTACTTCTATCCTGACATCATTTATTTCTCCCTTATTGGAAAAGTACGAGTGAGTCTCTCTCTCTCTCTCTCTCTCTCTCTCTCTCTCTCTCTCTCTCTCTGTCTCTGTCTCTGTCTCTGTCTCTGTCTCTGTCTCTGTCTCTCTCTCTCTCTCTCTCTCTCTCTCTCTCTCTCTCTCTCTCTCTCTCTCTCTCTCTCTCTCTCTCTCTGTCTCTCTGTCTCTCTGTCTCTCTGTCTCTCTCTGTCTCTCTCTCTGTCTCTCTCTGTCTCTCTGTCTCTCTCTCTCTCTCTGTCTCTCTCTCTCTCTCTCTCTCTCTCTCTCTCTCTGTCTCTCTCTCTCTCTCTCTCTCTGTCTCTCTCTCTCTCTCTCTCTCTCTGTCTCTCTCTCTCTCTCTCTCTCTCTGTGTCTCTCTCTCTCTCTCTCTCTCTCTCTCTCTCTCTCTCTCTCTGTCTCTCTCTCTGTCTCTCTCTCTCTCTCTCTCTCTCTGTGTCTCTCTCTCTCTCTCTCTCTCTCTGTGTCTCTCTCTCTCTCTCTCTCTCTCTCTGTCTCTCTCTGTGTCTCTCTCTCTCTCTCTGTCTCTCTCTGTCTCTCTCTCTCTCTCTGTCTCTCTCTCTCTCTCTCTGTCTCTCTCTCTCTCTGTCTCTCTGTCTCTCTCTCTCTCTCTCTCTCTCTCTCTCTCTCTCTCTCTCTCTCTCTGTCTCTCTGTCTCTCTCTCTCTCTCTCTCTCTCTCTCTCTCTCTCTCTCTGTCTCTCTCTCTCTCTCTCTCTCTCTCTCTGTCTCTCTCTCTCTCTCTCTCTCTCTCTCTCTGTCTCTCTCTCTGTCTCTCTCTCTCTCTCTCTCTCTCTCTCTGTCTCTCTCTCTCTCTGTCTCTCTCTCTCTCTGTCTCTCTGTCTCTCTTTGTGTCTCTCTCTCTCTCTCTCTCTCTCTCTCTCCCTCTCTCTCTCTCTCTCTCTCTCTCTAGATTTCTCCACAGTGTGTTGTACACATTAGGTTGTAATTTGTAATTCTGAAGGAGCGTAGTGGCAGTTGTTCAATCAGATTAGCCACAGTGACGTGGAGACGCCAGGAGATGGTGAGGATGGCACCCTGTTCCCAACACTACTATGGGCCCTGGTCACAAGTAGTGCACTACTATGGGCCCTGATCACAAGTAGTGCACTACTATGGGCCCTGTTCCCAACATAGTGCACTACTATGGGTCCTGGTCACAAATAGTGCACTACTATGGGCCCTGGTCACAAGTAGTGCACTACTATGGGCCCTGGTCACAAGTAGTGCACTACTATGGGCCCTGGTCACAAGTAGTGCACTACTATGGGCCCTGGTCACAAGTAGTGCACTACTATGGGCCCTGGTCACAAGTAGTGCACTACTATGGGCCCTGGTCACAAGTAGTGCACTACTATGGGCCCTGGTCACAAGTAGTGCACTACTATGGGCCCTGGTCACAAGTAGTGCACTACTATGGGCCCTGGTCACAAATAGTGCACTACTATGGGCCCTGGTCACAAATAGTGCACTACTATGGGCCCTGGTCACAAGTAGTGCACTACTATGGGCCCTGGTCACAAATAGTGCACTACTATGGGCCCTGGTCACAAGTAGTGCACTACTATGGGCCCTGGTCACAAGTAGTGCACTACTATGGGCCCTGGTCACAAGTAGTGCACTACTATGGGCCCTGGTCACAAGTAGTGCACTACTATGGGCCCTGGTCACAAGTAGTGCACTACTATGGGCCCTGGTCACAAGTAGTGCACTACTATGGGCCCTGGTCACAAGTAGTGCACTACTATGGGCCCTGGTCACAAGTAGTGCACTACTATGGGCCCTGGTCACAAGTAGTGCACTACTATGGGCCCTGGTCACAAGTAGTGCACTACTATGGGCCCTGGTCACAAATAGTGCACTACTATGGGCCCTGGTCACAAATAGTGCACTACTATGGGCCCTGGTCACAAGTAGTGCACTACTATGGGCCCTGGTCACAAATAGTGCACTACTATGGGCCCTGGTCACAAGTAGTGCACTACTATGGGCCCTGGTCACAAGTAGTGCACTACTATGGGCCCTGGTCACAAGTAGTGCACTACTATGGGCCCTGGTCACAAGTAGTGCACTACTATGGGCCCTGGTCACAAGTAGTGCACTACTATGGGCCCTGGTCACAAGTAGTGCACTACTATGGGCCCTGGTCACAAGTAGTGCACTACTATGGGCCCTGGTCACAAGTAGTGCACTACTATGGGCCCTGGTCACAAGTAGTGCACTACTATGGGCCCTGGTCACAAGTAGTGCACTACTATGGGCCCTGGTCACAAGTTGTGCACTACTATGGGCCCTGGTCACAAGTAGTGCACTACTATGGGCCCTGGTCACAAGTAGTGCACTACTATGGGCCCTGGTCACAAGTAGTGCACTACTATGGGCCCTGGTCACAAGTAGTGCACTACTATGGGCCCTGGTCACAAGCAGGAAGAAGCTTCAGACAGACAGTATGTGGGGGGTCTGTTCCTGTCTTCCTCCTCCTCCACTTCAGGCAGACAGTATGTGGGGGGGGTCACTTCCTGTCTTCCTCCTCCTCCACTTCAGAGAGTATGTGGGGGGTCACTTCCTGTCTTCCTCCTCCTCCACTTCAGACAGACAGTATGTGGGGGGTCTCTTCCTGTCTTCCTCCTCCACTTCAGACAGACAGTATATGGGGGGGGTCACTTCCTGTCTTCCTCCTCCTCCACTTCAGGCAGACAGTATGTGGGGGGGGTCACTTCCTGTCTTCCTCCTCCTCCACTTCAGACAGACAGTATGTGGGGGGGGTCACTTCCTGTCTTCCTCCTCCTCCACTTCAGACAGACAGTATATGGGGGTCACTTCCTGTCTTCCTCCTCCTCCACTTCAGACAGACAGTATGTGGGGGGTCACTTCCTGTCTTCCTCCTCCTCCACTTCAGACAGACAGTATGTGGCGGGGGGGTCACTTCCTGTCTTCCTCCTCCTCCACTTCAGACAGACAGTATGTGGCAGGGGGGGTCTCTTCCTGTCTTCCTCCTCCTCCACTTCAGACAGACAGTATGTGGGGGGGGTCACTTCCTGTCTTCCTCCTCCTCCACTTCAGACAGACAGTATGTGGCGGGGGGTCTCTTCCTGTCTTCCTCCTCCTCCATTTCAGACAGACAGTATGTGGGGGGGGTCACTTCCTGTCTTCCTCCTCCTCCACTTCAGACAGACAGTATGTCAGGGGGGGTCTCTTCCTGTCTTCCTCCTCCACTTCAGACAGACAGTATGTGGGGGTTTTACTGATTTGGAAATTGCTGACCAGCACTGAGCCATGTCAATAAGTGCAGCTGTTGAGGCAATGAGTTTATAGTTGAATGCACCTCGGTCACTTAGCTTCCCAGACCTCCCCCACATCAGGAAATGAGTTTATAGTTGAATGTACCTCGGTCACTTAGCTTCCCAGACCTCCCCCACATCAGGAAATGAGTTTATAGTTGAATGCACCTCGGTCACTTAGCTTCCCAGACCTCCCCCACATCAGGAAATGAGTTTATAGTTGAATGCACCTCGGTCACTTAGCTTCCCAGACCTCCCCCACATCAGGAAATGAGTTTATAGTTGAATGCACCTCGGTCACTTAGCTTCCCAGACCTCCCCACATCAGGAAATGAGTTTATAGTTGAATGTACCTCGGTCACTTAGCTTCCCAGACCTCCCCACATCAGGAAATGCGTTTATAGTTGAATGTACCTCGGTCACTTAGCTTCCCAGACCTCCCCCACATCAGGAAATGAGTTTATAGTTGAATGTACCTCGGTCACTTAGCTTCCCAGACCTCCCCACATCAGGAAATGCGTTTATAGTTAGTTACTCTCCCCCCCTCCCTCTGTTCAAGGCCTGTTCAGCTCATCTCTCCCCCTCCCTCCCTCCCTCCCTCCCTCCCTCCCTCCCTCCCTCCCTCCCTCCCTCCCTCCCTGCCTTCCTCCCTCTGTTCAAGGCCTGTTCATCTCTCTCCCTCCCTCCCTCCCTCCCTCCCTCCCTCCCTCTGTTCAAGGCCTGTTCATCTCTCTCCTCCCTCCCTCCCTCCCTCCCTCCCTCCCTCCCTCCCTCCCTCCCTCCCTCCCTCCCTCCCTCCCTCCCTCCCTCTGTTCAAGGCCTGTTCATCTCCCCCCCCTCCCTCCCTCCCCCTCCCTCCCTCCCTCCCTCTGTTCAAGGCCTGCTCAGCTCTCTCCCCTCCCTCCCTCCCTCCCTTCCTCCCTCTGTTCAAGGCCAGTTCATCCCCCCCCCTCCCTCCCTCTGTTCAAGGCCAGTTCATCCTCCCTCCCTCCCTCCCTCTGTTCAAGGCCAGCTCATCTCTCTCCCTCCCTCCCTCCCTCCCTCCCTCCCTCTGTTCAAGGCCAGCTCATCTCTCTCCTCCCTCCCTCCCTCCCTCCCTCCCTCCCTCCCTCCCTCCCTCCCTCCCTCCCTACCTCCCTCCCTCCCTACCTCCCTCCCTCCCTCCCTCCCTCCCTCCCTACCTCCCTCCCTCTGTTCAAGGCCAGCTCATCTCTCTCCCTCCCTCCCTCCCTCCCTCCCTCCCTCCCTCCCTCCCTCCCTCCCTCCCTCCCTCCCTCCCTCCCTCCCTCCCTCTGTTCAAGGCCAGCTCATCTCTCTCACTCCCTCCCTACCTCTGTTCAAGGCCAGCTCATCCCTCCCTCCCTCCCTCCCTCCCTCCCTCCCTCCCTCCCTCCCTCCCTCTGTTCAAGGCCAGCTCATCTCTCTCCCTCCTCCCTCCCTCCCTCCCTCCCTCCCTCCCTACCTCCCTCCCTCTGTTCAAGGCCAGCTCATCTCTCTCCCTCCTCCCTCCCTCCCTCCCTCCCTACCTCCCTCCCTCTGTTCAAGGCCAGCTCATCTCTCTCACTCCCTCCCTACCTCTGTTCAAGGCCAGCTCATCCCTCCCTCCCTCCCTCCCTCCCTCCCTCCCTCCCTCCTCCCTCCCTCCCTCCCTCCCTCCCCTCCCTCTGTTCAAGGCCAGCTCATCTCTCTCCCTCCTCCCTCCCTCCCTCCCTCCCTACCTCCCTCCCTCTGTTCAAGGCCAGCTCATCTCTCTCCCTCCTCCCTCCCTCCCTCCCTCCCTCCCTCCCTCCCTCCCTCCCTACCTCCCTCCCTCCCCCCCCTCCCCTCCCTCCCTCCCTCTGTTCAAGGCCAGCTCATCTCTCTCCCTCCTCCCTTGACTCTCTGCTCTTTATAATGTGACTTGTTAAGCACATTTTGACTCCTGAACTTATTGATGGTTGCCATAGCAAAGTGTTTGAATACTGATCCAAGACCTTTCAGCTTTTTCATTTTGTGTTCATCTGTAAAATATTGTGAAAACAAAATTCCACGTTGACATTATGGGGTTATTATGGGGTGTAGAGGCCAGTGAGACAAAATCAACATTTTAATCCATTTTAAATTCAGGCTGTAACAAAACACAATGTGGAAACAGTCAAGTGATGTGAATACATTCTGAAGGCTCTGTTTATATGTATATATAGTTATAGTTGTTTTATACACGTAGAAGACTGTATATATATATAATATATGAAGGCTCTGTTTATATGTATATATAGTTATAGTTGTTTTATACACGTAGAAGACTGTATATATATATAATATATGAAGGCTCTGTTTATATGTATATATAGTTATAGTTGTTTTATGTATCTATATATAGTTATAGTTGTTTTATATACGTAGAAGACTCTGTTTATATGTATATATAGTTATAGTTGTTTTATGTATCTATATATAGTTATAGTTGTTTTATATACGTAGAAGACTCTGTTTATATGTATATATAGTTATAGTTGTTTTATATATCTATATATTTCTATATATGTATGTATTTCTATATATGTA
This sequence comes from Oncorhynchus keta, assembly GCF_023373465.1. NCBI lineage: Eukaryota > Metazoa > Chordata > Actinopteri > Salmoniformes > Salmonidae > Oncorhynchus > Oncorhynchus keta. Next base: position 76,660 of record NW_026281727.1, read on the forward strand.
TATATATAATTCTATATATTTGTATATTTCTATATATGTATATATTTCTATATATGTATATATATAATTCTATATATATATATAGTTTTATATACGTAGAAGACTTTGTGTATATATATATATATATATATGTAGTTGTTTTATATACGTAGAAGACTCTGTGTATATATATATATATATATATATATATATATAGGTGTTTTATATACGTAGAAGACTCTGTATATATATATATGTATATAGTTGTTTTATATACGTAGAAGACTCTGTATATATATATATATGTATATAGTTTTTTTATATACATAGAAGACTGTGTATATATATATATATATATATTATGTATATAGTTGTTTTATATACGTAGAAGACTGTATATATATATATGTATAGTTGTTTTATATACGTAGAAGACTCTTTATATATATATATATATATATATATAGTTGTTTTATATACGTAGAAGACTCTGTATATATATATATATATATATATATATAGTTGTTTTATATACATAGAAGACTCTGTGTATATATATATATATATAGAGTTGTTTTATATACGTAGAAGACTCTATATATATATATATATATAGTTGTTTTATATACGTAGAAGACTGTGTGTATATATATATATATATATATATATATATATATATATATATATATAGTTTTATATACGTAGAAGACTCTGTGTATATATATATATATATATATATATATATATAGTTGTTTTATATACGTAGAAGACTCTGTGTGTGTGTGTATATATATATATATATATATATATATATAGTTGTTTTATATACGTAGAAGACTCTGTGTGTATATATATATATATATATATATATATATATATATATAGTTGTTTTATATATGTAGAAGTCTCTGTATATATATATATGTATATATAGTTGTGTTATATACGTAGAAGACTCTGTATATATATATATATGTATATATAGTTGTGTTATATACGTAGAAGACTCTGTATATATATATATATATATATGTATATATAGTTGTGTTATATACGTAGAAGACTCTGTATATATATATATATATATATATATATATAGTTGTTTTATATATGTAGAAGTCTCTGTATATATATATGTATATATAGTTGTGTTATATACGTAGAAGACTCTGTATATATATATATATGTATATATAGTTGTGTTATATACGTAGAAGACTCTGTATATATATATATATGTATATATAGTTGTGTTATATACGTAGAAGACTCTGTATATATATATATATATGTATATATAGTTGTGTTATATACGTAAAAAAAATAAAATAAAAAAAAATAAAAAAAAAAAATATATATGCCATTTAGCTGACGCTTTTATCCAAAGCGACTTACAATCATGTGTGCATACATTCTACGTATGGGTGGTCCCGGGAATCGAACCCACTACCCTGGCGTTACAAGTGCCATGCTCTACCAACTGAGCTACAGAAGGACCACGTAGAAGCAGGACATGCATCACCTTGACCTTTTCTGCTATAGGTTCAGATTCCTCCTTTCCCAAAATGCCCTGAGCCAAAAACACAATGTTAGTACAGTGCATTCTGGGATCAGTATTTAGACCCTTTCCCCCCCCTACTAGTTATTCCACATTCTGTTTTGCATTACAGCCTTATTCTATAATAGATTACCTAAAGGGGTCTGAATACTTTCCTAACGTGTCTGATTTCATTAATAGAAAAGACAACAAGTGGTGATCCATCACTACAACGAGGAGTTTTATTTCATTAATAATAATGCTGAATATTAACCAAGATAAACTCTGGTCTTCTTCTCTACCCGACTAGAAGCATTTATTTCATTAATAATGCTGAATATTAACCAAGATAAACTCTGGTCTTCTTCTCTACCCGACTAGAAGCATTTATTTCATTAATAATAATGCTGAATATTAACCAAGATAAACTCTGGTCTTCTTCTCTACCCGGCTAGAAGCATTTATTTCATTAATAATGCTGAATATTAACCAAGATAAACTCTGGTCTTCTTCTCTACCCGACTAGAAGCATTTATTTTATTAATAATAATGCTGAATATTAACCAAGATAAACTCTGGTCTTCTTCTCTACTCGGCTAGAAGCATTTATTTCATTAATAATGCTGAATATTAACCAAGATAAACTCTGGTCTTCTTCTCTACCCGACTAGAAGCATTTATTTTATTAATAATAATGCTGAATATTAACCAAGATAAACTCTGGTCTTCTTCTCTACCCGACTAGAAGCATTTATTTAATTAATAATAATGCTGAATATTAACCAAGATAAACTCTGGTCTTCTTCTCTACCCGGCTAGAAGCATTTATTTTATTAATAATAATGCTGAATATTAACCAAGATAAACTCTGGTCTTCTTCTCTACCCGACTAGAAGCATTTATTTTATTAATAATAATGCTGAATATTAACCAAGATAAACTCTGGTCTTCTTCTCTACCCGGCTAGAAGCATTTATTTTATTAATAATAATGCTGAATATTAACCAAGATAAACTCTGGTCTTCTTCTCTACCCGACTAGAAGCATTTATTTTATTAATAATAATGCTGAATATTAACCAAGATAAACTCTGGTCTTCTTCTCTACCTGACTAGAAGCATTTATTTCATTAATAATGCTGAATATTAACCAAGATAAACTCTGGTCTTCTTCTCTACCCGACTAGAAGCATTTATTTCATTAATAATAATGCAGAATATTAACCAAGATAAACTCTGGTCTTCTTCTCTACCCGGCTACAAGCATTTATTTCATTAATAATAATGCAGAATATTAACCAAGATAAACTCTGGTCTTCTTCTCTACCCGACTAGAAGCATTTATTTTATTAATAATAATGCTGAATATTAACCAAGATAAACTCTGGTCTTCTTCTCTACCTGACTAGAAGCATTTATTTCATTAATAATGCTGAATATTAACCAAGATAAACTCTGTTCTTCTTCTCTACCCGACTAGAAGCATTTATTTCATTAATAATAATGCTGAATATTAACCAAGATAAACTCTGGTCTTCTTCTCTACCCGACTAGAAGCATTTATTTCATTAATAATGCTGAATATTAACCAAGATAAACTCTGTTCTTCTTCTCTACCCGACTAGAAGCATTTATTTCATTAATAATGCTGAATATTAACCAAGATAAACTCTGTTCTTCTTCTCTACCCGACTAGAAGCATTTATTTCATTAATAATAATGCTGAATATTAACCAAGATAAACTCTGGTCTTCTTCTCTACCCGACTAGAAGCATTTATTTCATTAATAATGCTGAATATTAACCAAGATAAACTCTGGTCTTCTTCTCTACCCGGCTACAAGCATTTATTTTATTAATAATAATGCTGAATATTAACCAAGATAAACTCTGGTCTTCTTCTCTACCCGACTAGAAGCATTTATTTCATTAATAATGCTGAATATTAACCAAGATAAACTCTGTTCTTCTTCTCTACCCGACTAGAAGCATTTATTTCATTAATAATAATGCTGAATATTAACCAAGATAAACTCTGTTCTTCTTCTCTACCCGACTAGAAGCATTTATTTCATTAATAATGCTGAATATTAACCAAGATAAACTCTGTTCTTCTTCTCTACCTGACTAGAAGCATTTATTTCATTAATAATGCTGAATATTAACCAAGATAAACTCTGTTCTTCTTCTCTACCCGACTAGAAGCATTTATTTCATTAATAATGCTGAATATTAACCAAGATAAACTCTGTTCTTCTTCTCTACCTGACTAGAAGCATTTATTTCATTAATAATAATGCTGAATATTAACCAAGATAAACTCTGGTCTTCTTCTCTACCCGACTAGAAGCATTTATTTCATTAATAATAATGCTGAATATTAACCAAGATAAACTCTGGTCTTCTTCTCTACCCGGCTAGAAGCATTTATTTCATTAATAATGCTGAATATTAACCAAGATAAACTCTGGTCTTCTTCTCTACCCGACTAGAAGCATTTATTTTATTAATAATAATGCTGAATATTAACCAAGATAAACTCTGGTCTTCTTCTCTACTCGGCTAGAAGCATTTATTTCATTAATAATGCTGAATATTAACCAAGATAAACTCTGGTCTTCTTCTCTACCCGACTAGAAGCATTTATTTTATTAATAATAATGCTGAATATTAACCAAGATAAACTCTGGTCTTCTTCTCTACCCGACTAGAAGCATTTATTTAATTAATAATAATGCTGAATATTAACCAAGATAAACTCTGGTCTTCTTCTCTACCCGGCTAGAAGCATTTATTTTATTAATAATAATGCTGAATATTAACCAAGATAAACTCTGGTCTTCTTCTCTACCCGACTAGAAGCATTTATTTTATTAATAATAATGCTGAATATTAACCAAGATAAACTCTGGTCTTCTTCTCTACCCGGCTAGAAGCATTTATTTTATTAATAATAATGCTGAATATTAACCAAGATAAACTCTGGTCTTCTTCTCTACCCGACTAGAAGCATTTATTTTATTAATAATAATGCTGAATATTAACCAAGATAAACTCTGGTCTTCTTCTCTACCTGACTAGAAGCATTTATTTCATTAAAAATGCTGAATATTAACCAAGATAAACTCTGGTCTTCTTCTCTACCCGACTAGAAGCATTTATTTCATTAATAATAATGCAGAATATTAACCAAGATAAACTCTGGTCTTCTTCTCTACCCGGCTACAAGCATTTATTTCATTAATAATAATGCAGAATATTAACCAAGATAAACTCTGGTCTTCTTCTCTACCCGACTAGAAGCATTTATTTTATTAATAATAATGCTGAATATTAACCAAGATAAACTCTGGTCTTCTTCTCTACCTGACTAGAAGCATTTATTTCATTAATAATGCTGAATATTAACCAAGATAAACTCTGTTCTTCTTCTCTACCCGACTAGAAGCATTTATTTCATTAATAATAATGCTGAATATTAACCAAGATAAACTCTGGTCTTCTTCTCTACCCGACTAGAAGCATTTATTTCATTAATAATGCTGAATATTAACCAAGATAAACTCTGTTCTTCTTCTCTACCCGACTAGAAGCATTTATTTCATTAATAATGCTGAATATTAACCAAGATAAACTCTGTTCTTCTTCTCTACCCGACTAGAAGCATTTATTTCATTAATAATAATGCTGAATATTAACCAAGATAAACTCTGGTCTTCTTCTCTACCCGACTAGAAGCATTTATTTCATTAATAATGCTGAATATTAACCAAGATAAACTCTGGTCTTCTTCTCTACCCGGCTACAAGCATTTATTTTATTAATAATAATGCTGAATATTAACCAAGATAAACTCTGGTCTTCTTCTCTACCCGACTAGAAGCATTTATTTCATTAATAATGCTGAATATTAACCAAGATAAACTCTGTTCTTCTTCTCTACCCGACTAGAAGCATTTATTTCATTAATAATAATGCTGAATATTAACCAAGATAAACTCTGTTCTTCTTCTCTACCCGACTAGAAGCATTTATTTCATTAATAATGCTGAATATTAACCAAGATAAACTCTGTTCTTCTTCTCTACCTGACTAGAAGCATTTATTTCATTAATAATGCTGAATATTAACCAAGATAAACTCTGTTCTTCTTCTCTACCCGACTAGAAGCATTTATTTCATTAATAATGCTGAATATTAACCAAGATAAACTCTGTTCTTCTTCTCTACCTGACTAGAAGCATTTATTTCATTAATAATAATGCTGAATATTAACCAAGATAAACTCTGGTCTTCTTCTCTACCCGACTAGAAGCATTTATTTCATTAATAATGCTGAATATTAACCAAGATAAACTCTGGTCTTCTTCTCTACCCGACTAGAAGCATTTATTTCATTAATAATAATGCTGAATATTAACCAAGATAAACTCTGGTCTTCTTCTCTACCCGACTAGAAGCATTTATTTTATTAATAATAATGCTGAATATTAACCAAGATAAACTCTGGTCTTCTTCTCTACTCGGCTAGAAGCATTTATTTCATTAATAATAATGCTGAATATTAACCAAGATAAACTCTGGTCTTCTTCTCTACCCGACTAGAAGCATTTATTTCATTAATAATAATGCTGAATATTAACCAAGATAAACTCTGGTCTTCTTCTCTACCCGACTAGAAGCATTTATTTCATTAATAATAATGCTGAATATTAACCAAGATAAACTCTGGTCTTCTTCTCTACCTGACTAGAAGCATTTATTTCATTAATAATGCTGAATATTAACCAAGATAAACTCTGGTCTTCTTCTCTACCCGGCTAGAAGCATTTATTTCATTAATAATGCTGAATATTAACCAAGATAAACTCTGGTCTTCTTCTCTACCCGACTAGAAGCATTTATTTCATTAATAATAATGCTGAATATTAACCAAGATAAACTCTGGTCTTCTTCTCTACCCGACTAGAAGCATTTATTTCATTAATAATGCTGAATATTAACCAAGATAAACTCTGGTCTTCTTCTCTACCCGACTAGAAGCATTTATTTCATTAATAATAATGCTGAATATTAACCAAGATAAACTCTGGTCTTCTTCTCTACCCGACTAGAAGCATTTATTTCATTAATAATAATGCTGAATATTAACCAAGATAAACTCTGGTCTTCTTCTCTACCCGGCTAGAAGCATTTATTTCATTAATAATAATGCTGAATATTAACCAAGATAAACTCTGGTCTTCTTCTCTACCCGACTAGAAGCATTTATTTCATTAATAATAATGCTGAATATTAACCAAGATAAACTCTGGTCTTCTTCTCTACCCGACTAGAAGCATTTATTTCATTAATAATAATGCTGAATATTAACCAAGATAAACTCTGGTCTTCTTCTCTACCCGACTAGAAGCATTTATTTCATTAATAATGCTGAATATTAACCAAGATAAACTCTGGTCTTCTTCTCTACCCGACTAGAAGCATTTATTTCATTAATAATAATGCTGAATATTAACCAAGATAAACTCTGGTCTTCTTCTCTACCCGACTAGAAGCATTTATTTCATTAATAATGCTGAATATTAACCAAGATAAACTCTGTTCTTCTTCTCTACCCGACTAGAAGCATTTATTTCATTAATAATGCTGAATATTAACCAAGATAAACTCTGTTCTTCTTCTCTACCCGACTAGAAGCATTTATTTCATTAATAATGCTGAATATTAACCAAGATAAACTCTGGTCTTCTTCTCTACCCGACTAGAAGCATTTATTTCATTAATAATGCTGAATATTAACCAAGATAAACTCTGTTCTTCTTCTCTACCCGACTAGAAGCATTTATTTCATTAATAATGCTGAATATTAACCAAGATAAACTCTGGTCTTCTTCTCTACCCGACTAGAAGCATTTATTTTATTAATAATAATGCTGAATATTAACCAAGATAAACTCTGGTCTTCTTCTCTACCCGGCTAGAAGCATTTATTTTATTAATAATAATGCTGAATATTAACCAAGATAAACTCTGGTCTTCTTCTCTACCCGACTAGAAGCATTTATTTTATTAATAATAATGCTGAATATTAACCAAGATAAACTCTGGTCTTCTTCTCTACCTGACTAGAAGCATTTATTTCATTAAAAATGCTGAATATTAACCAAGATAAACTCTGGTCTTCTTCTCTACCCGACTAGAAGCATTTATTTCATTAATAATAATGCAGAATATTAACCAAGATAAACTCTGGTCTTCTTCTCTACCCGGCTACAAGCATTTATTTCATTAATAATAATGCAGAATATTAACCAAGATAAACTCATTTATTTTGGCTGAATATTAACCAAGATAAACTCTGGTCTTCTTCTCTACCTGACTAGAAGCATTTATTTCATTAATAATGCTGAATATTAACCAAGATAAACTCTGTTCTTCTTCTCTACCCGACTAGAAGCATTTATTTCATTAATAATAATGCTGAATATTAACCAAGATAAACTCTGGTCTTCTTCTCTACCCGACTAGAAGCATTTATTTCATTAATAATGCTGAATATTAACCAAGATAAACTCTGTTCTTCTTCTCTACCCGACTAGAAGCATTTATTTCATTAATAATGCTGAATATTAACCAAGATAAACTCTGTTCTTCTTCTCTACCCGACTAGAAGCATTTATTTCATTAATAATAATGCTGAATATTAACCAAGATAAACTCTGGTCTTCTTCTCTACCCGACTAGAAGCATTTATTTCATTAATAATGCTGAATATTAACCAAGATAAACTCTGGTCTTCTTCTCTACCCGGCTACAAGCATTTATTTTATTAATAATAATGCTGAATATTAACCAAGATAAACTCTGGTCTTCTTCTCTACCCGACTAGAAGCATTTATTTCATTAATAATGCTGAATATTAACCAAGATAAACTCTGTTCTTCTTCTCTACCCGACTAGAAGCATTTATTTCATTAATAATAATGCTGAATATTAACCAAGATAAACTCTGTTCTTCTTCTCTACCCGACTAGAAGCATTTATTTCATTAATAATGCTGAATATTAACCAAGATAAACTCTGTTCTTCTTCTCTACCTGACTAGAAGCATTTATTTCATTAATAATGCTGAATATTAACCAAGATAAACTCTGTTCTTCTTCTCTACCCGACTAGAAGCATTTATTTCATTAATAATGCTGAATATTAACCAAGATAAACTCTGTTCTTCTTCTCTACCTGACTAGAAGCATTTATTTCATTAATAATAATGCTGAATATTAACCAAGATAAACTCTGGTCTTCTTCTCTACCCGACTAGAAGCATTTATTTCATTAATAATGCTGAATATTAACCAAGATAAACTCTGGTCTTCTTCTCTACCCGACTAGAAGCATTTATTTCATTAATAATAATGCTGAATATTAACCAAGATAAACTCTGGTCTTCTTCTCTACCCGACTAGAAGCATTTATTTTATTAATAATAATGCTGAATATTAACCAAGATAAACTCTGGTCTTCTTCTCTACTCGGCTAGAAGCATTTATTTCATTAATAATAATGCTGAATATTAACCAAGATAAACTCTGGTCTTCTTCTCTACCCGACTAGAAGCATTTATTTCATTAATAATAATGCTGAATATTAACCAAGATAAACTCTGGTCTTCTTCTCTACCCGACTAGAAGCATTTATTTCATTAATAATAATGCTGAATATTAACCAAGATAAACTCTGGTCTTCTTCTCTACCTGACTAGAAGCATTTATTTCATTAATAATGCTGAATATTAACCAAGATAAACTCTGGTCTTCTTCTCTACCCGGCTAGAAGCATTTATTTCATTAATAATGCTGAATATTAACCAAGATAAACTCTGGTCTTCTTCTCTACCCGACTAGAAGCATTTATTTCATTAATAATAATGCTGAATATTAACCAAGATAAACTCTGGTCTTCTTCTCTACCCGACTAGAAGCATTTATTTCATTAATAATGCTGAATATTAACCAAGATAAACTCTGGTCTTCTTCTCTACCCGACTAGAAGCATTTATTTCATTAATAATAATGCTGAATATTAACCAAGATAAACTCTGGTCTTCTTCTCTACCCGACTAGAAGCATTTATTTCATTAATAATAATGCTGAATATTAACCAAGATAAACTCTGGTCTTCTTCTCTACCCGGCTAGAAGCATTTATTTCATTAATAATAATGCTGAATATTAACCAAGATAAACTCTGGTCTTCTTCTCTACCCGACTAGAAGCATTTATTTCATTAATAATAATGCTGAATATTAACCAAGATAAACTCTGGTCTTCTTCTCTACCCGACTAGAAGCATTTATTTCATTAATAATAATGCTGAATATTAACCAAGATAAACTCTGGTCTTCTTCTCTACCCGACTAGAAGCATTTATTTCATTAATAATGCTGAATATTAACCAAGATAAACTCTGGTCTTCTTTCTACCCGACTAGAAGCATTTATTTCATTAATAATAATGCTGAATATTAACCAAGATAAACTCTGGTCTTCTTCTCTACCCGACTAGAAGCATTTATTTCATTAATAATGCTGAATATTAACCAAGATAAACTCTGTTCTTCTTCTCTACCCGACTAGAAGCATTTATTTCATTAATAATGCTGAATATTAACCAAGATAAACTCTGTTCTTCTTCTCTACCCGACTAGAAGCATTTATTTCATTAATAATGCTGAATATTAACCAAGATAAACTCTGGTCTTCTTCTCTACCCGACTAGAAGCATTTATTTCATTAATAATGCTGAATATTAACCAAGATAAACTCTGTTCTTCTTCTCTACCCGACTAGAAGCATTTATTTCATTAATAATGCTGAATATTAACCAAGATAAACTCTGGTCTTCTTCTCTACCCGACTAGAAGCATTTATTTCATTAATAATGCTGAATATTAACCAAGATAAACTCTGGTCTTCTTCTCTACCCGACTAGAAGCATTTATTTCATTAATAATAATGCTGAATATTAACCAAGATAAACTCTGGTCTTCTTCTCTACCCGACTAGAAGCATTTATTTTATTAATAATAATGCTGAATATTAACCAAGATAAACTCTGGTCTTCTTCTCTACCCGGCTAGAAGGATGACGGTACATCTGATTTACAATACAAAATAAATCACTGTCATCTGGTTGAATAAATGAGCTGCTGAAGACTCATAGCGTGTGTGTGTGTGTGTGTGTGTGTGTGTGTGTGTGTGTGTGTGTGTGTGTGTGTGTGTGTGTGTGTGTGTGTGTGTGTGTGTGTGTGTGTGTGTGTGTGTGCGTGCGTGCGTGCGTGCGCGTGCACAACCACCCACTGTAAATGTCTATCTTCGGATTGAGTGTTAAAGCTACTGTGTGTGAGTGTTAAAGCTACTGTGTGTGAGTGTTAAAGCTACTGTGTGTGAGTGTTAAAGCTACTGTGTGTGAGGGTTAAAGCTACTGTGTGTGAGTCAGAGTGTTAAAGCTACTGTGTGTGAGTGTTAAAGCTACTGTGTGTGAGGGTTAAAGCTACTGTGTGTGAGTGTTAAAGCTACTGTGTGTGAGTGTTAAAGCTACTGTGTGTGAGTGTTAAAGCTACTGTGTGTGAGTGTTAAAGCTACTGTGTGTGAGTCAGAGTGTTAAAGCTACTGTGTGTGAGTGTTAAAGCTACTGTGTGTGATTGTTAAAGCTATTGTGTGTGAGTGTTAAAGCTACTGTGTGTGAGGGTTAAAGCTACTGTGTGTGATTGTTAAAGCTACTGTGTGTGAGTGTTAAAGCTACTGTGTGTGAGTCACAGTGTTGAACGGTGTGGCGATCAAAGCAGCAGCTTCTGTATTAAATCATAGAGAACCTCCTCCCATTCAGCCAGCTCCATAATGGAGTCTCCACTGACCATAGCTTTAATACACTATTCAGCCAGCTCCATAGTGGAGTCTCCACTGACCATAGCTTTAATACACTATTCAACCAGCTCCATAATGGAGTCTCCACTGACCATAGCTTTAATACACTATTCAGCCAGCTCCATAATGGAGTCTCCACTGACCATAGCTTTAATACACTATTCAGCCAGCTCCATAATGGAGTCTCCACTGACCATAGCTTTAATACACTATTCAGCCAGCTCCATAATGGAGTCTCCACTGACCATAGCTTTAATACACTATTCAGCCAGCTCCATAATGGAGTCTCCACTGACCATAGCTTTAATACACTATTCAACCAGCTCCATAATGGAGTCTCCACTGGCCATAGCTTTAATACACTATTCAGCCAGCTCTATAATGGAGTCTCCACTGACCCCACTGACCATAGCTTTAATACACAATTCAGCCACTGACCCGCTGTCTCTTTGACTGACCCTCTGTCTCTTTGACTGACCCTCTGTCTCTCTGACTGACCCTCTGTCTCTCTCTGACTGACCCCCTGTCTCTCTGACTGACCCTCTGTCTCTCTGACTGACCCTCTGTCTCTCTCTGACTGACCCCCTCTCTCTCTGACTGACCCTCTGTCTCTCTGACTGACCCTCTGTCTCTCTCTGACTGACCCTCTGTCTCTCTGACTGACCCTCTGTCTCTCTGACTGACCCTCTCTCTCTCTGACTGACCCTCTGTCTCTCTGACTGACCCTCTGTCTCTCTCTGACTGACCCTATGTCTCTCTGACTGACCCTCTGTCTCTCTGACTGACCCTCTGTCTCTCTCTGACTGACCCTCTGTCTCTCTGACTGACCCTCTCTCTCTCTGACTGACCCTCTGTCTCTCTGACTGACCCTCTGTCTCTGACTGACCCTCTGTCTCTCTGACTGACCCTCTGTCTCTCTCTGACTGACCCTCTGTCTCTCTCTGACTGACCCTCTGTCTCTCTGACTGACCCCCTGTCTCTCTGACTGACCCTCTGTCTCTCTCTGACTGACCCTCTGTCTCTCTCTGACTGACCCCCTGTCTCTTTCTGACTGACCCCCTGTCTCTTTCTGACTGACCCTCTGTCTCTCTCTGACTAACCCTCTGTCTCTCTCTGACTGACCCTCTGTCTCTCTCTGACTGACCCTCTGTCTCTCTGACTGACCCTCTGTCTCTCTCTGACTGACCCCCTGTCTCTCTGACTGACCCTCTGTCTCTCTCTGACTGACCCCCTGTCTCTCTGACTGACCCTCTGTCTCTCTGACTGACCCTCTGTCTCTCTGACTGACCCTCTGTCTCTCTCTGACTGACCCCCTGTCTCTCTGACTGACCCTCTGTCTCTCTCTGACTGACCCCCTGTCTCTCTCTGACTGACCCTCTGTCTCTCTCTGACTGACCCTCTGTCTCTCTCTGACTGACCCTCTGACTGAACCTCTGTCTCTCTCTGACTGACCCTCTGTCTCTCTGACTGACCCCCTGTCTCTCTCTGACTGACCCTCTGTCTCTCTCTGACTGACCTCTGTCTCTCTCTGACTGACCCTCTGTCTCTCTGACTGACCCTCTGTCTCTCTGACTGACCCCTGTCTCTCTCTGACTGACCCTCTGTCTCTCTGACTGACCCTCTGTCTCTCTGACTGACCCTCTGTCTCTCTGACTGACCCTCTGTCTCTGACTGACCCTCTGTCTCTGACTGACCCTCTGTCTCTCTCTGACTGACCCTCTGTCTCTCTGACTGACCCTCTCTCTCTCTGACTGACCCCCTGTCTCTCTGACTGACCCTCTGTCTCTCTCTGACTGACCCCTGTCTCTCTGACTGACCCTCTGTCTCTCTGACTGACCCTCTGTCTCTCTGACTGACCCTCTGTCTCTCTCTGACTGACCCCCTGTCTCTCTCTGACTGACCCTCTGTCTCTCTCTGACTAACCCTCTGTCTCTCTCTGACTGACCCTCTGTCTCTCTCTGACTGACCCTCTGTCTCTCTCTGACTGACCCTCTGTCTCTCTGACTGACCCTCTGTCTCTCTCTGACTGACCCTCTGTCTCTCTCTGACTGACCCTCTGTCTCTCTGACTGACCCTCTGTCTCTCTGACTGACCCCCTGTCTCTCTCTGACTGACCCTCTGTCTCTCTGACTGACCCTCTGTCTCTCTGACTGACCCTCTGTCTCTCTGACTGACCCTCTGTCTCTGACTGACCCTCTGTCTCTCTGACTGACCCTCTGTCTCTCTCTGACTGACCCTCTGTCTCTCTGACTGACCCTCTCTCTCTCTGACTGACCCCCTGTCTCTCTGACTGACCCTCTGTCTCTCTCTGACTGACCCCCTGTCTCTCTGACTGACCCTCTGTCTCTCTGACTGACCCTCTGTCTCTCTGACTGACCCTCTGTCTCTCTCTGACTGACCCCCTGTCTCTCTCTGACTGACCCCCTGTCTCTCTCTGACTGACCCTCTGTCTCTCTCTGACTGACCCTCTGTCTCTCTCTGACTGACCCTCTGTCTCTCTCTGACTGACCCTCTGTCTCTCTCTGACTGACCCTCTGTCTCTCTCTGACTGACCCTCTGTCTCTCTGACTGACCCTCTGTCTCTCTCTGACTGACCCTCTGTCTCTCTCTGACTAACCCTCTGTCTCTCTCTGACTGACCCTCTGTCTCTCTCTGACTGACCCTCTGTCTCTCTGACTGACCCTCTGTCTCTCTGACTTACCCTCTGTCTCTCTGACTGACCCTCTGTCTCTCTCTGACTGACCCTCTCTCTCTGACTGACCCTCTGTCTCTCTCTGACTGACCCTCTGTCTCTCTTTGACTGACCCTCTGTCTCTCTGACTGACCCTCTGTCTCTCTTTGACTGACCCTCTGTCTCTCTCTGACTGACCCTCTGTCTCTCTCTGACTGACCCTCTGTCTCTCTTTGACTGACCCTCTGTCTCTCTCTGACTGACCCTCTGTCTCTGACTGACCCTCCCTCTCTCTCTGACTGACCCTCTGTCTCTCTGACTGACCCTCTCTCTCTCTGACTGACCCTCTGTCTCTCTGACTGACCCTCTGTCTCTCTCTGACTGACCCCCTGTCTCTCTGACTGACCCTCTGTCTCTCTCTGACTGACCCTCTGTCTCTGACTGACCCTCTGTCTCTCTGACTGACCCTCTGTCTCTCTGACTGACCCTCTGTCTCTCTCTGACTGACCCTCTGTCTCTGACTGACCCTCTGTCTCTCTCTGACTGACCCTCTGTCTCTCTCTGACTGACCCTCTGTCTCTCTCTGACTGACCCTCTGTCTCTCTCTGACTGACCCTCTGTCTCTCTCTGACTGACCCTCTGTCTCTCTCTGACTGGCGCTCTGTCTCTCTGACTGACCCCCTGTCTCTCTGATTGACCCTCTGTCTCTCTCTGACTGACCCTCTGTCTCTCTCTGACTGACCCTCTGTCTCTCTCTGACTGACCCTCTGTCTCTCTCTGACTCACCCTCTGTCTCTCTCTGACTGACCCTCTGTCTCTCTGACTGACCCTCGTGTCTCTCTGACTGACCCTCTGTCTCTCCGACTGAAACCCTTTCTCTCTCTCTCTCTCTAGACAAACACACCTGTGAGTGTCTGTATCTGCCACAGTGAGGTAGACACAGCTAAATGTGACAGTGTGACAGTGTTCTGCCGGGCCTCCTGTTGTCGTCTGGCCTGTGTCACTTAGAGAAGACCCGGGATAAAACGGAGAGGGACGTGTGTATTATGTGACAGGAGAGTGTCTGAGTGACAGGCCGGCAGGCCACAGTGGGGCAGATGTTTCCTGTCATTCTGGTTCTCATCAGGTCGCAGACATCTCCCAGCAAACTCGTCTTCTCTGCTGCTTCTACCATAGAGTATGATGTATTCCTAACCAGACTCACCAGATGTTAATGGTCTGAGAGAGGAGAGCAGAGGAGAGTAAATGCAACATACTCTCACCTCACATAGTGTGCATTCCAAATATACCCTATTCCCTACGTAGTGTACTACTTTTGACTAGTTCCAAATGGTACCTGGTCAAAAGTAGTGTACTACATAGGGAATAGGGTCTCTGTTTGGGATGCTAGAACATCTTTAAGTGTCCATAACAGACTCAGAACACAGTATAATGAGGCCTCGTCCTCCTCTCTCTCTCTGTCGCTCTGTCTCTCTCTCTCTCTCTCTGTCGCTCTCTCTCTCTCTCTCTGTCTCTCTCTCTCTCTCTCTCTCTGTCGCTCTCTCTCTCTCTGTCGCTCTCTCTCTCTCTATCGCTCTCTCTCTCTCTGTCTCTCTCTCTCTCTCTCTCTCTCTGTCTCTCTCTCTCTCTGTCGCTCTCTCTCTCTCTGTCTCTCTCTCTCTCTGTCTGTCTCTCTCTCTCTCTCTCTCTCTCTCTGTCTCTCTCTCTCTCTCTCTCTCTGTCTCTCTCTCTCTCTCTCTGCCTCTCTCTGTCGCTCTGTCTCTTTTCTCTCTCTCTCTGTCTCTCTCTCTGTCTCTCTCTCTCTCTCTCTCTCTCTGTCTGTCTGTCTGTCTGTCTCTCTCTGTCTCTCTCTCTCTCTCTCTCTCTCTCTCTGTCTCTCTGTCTCTCTCTGTCTCTCTCTCTGTCTCTCTCTCTCTCTCTGTCTCTCTCTGTCTCTGTCTCTCTCTCGCTCTGTCTCTCTCTCTCTCTGTCTCTCTCTCTGTCTGTCTCTCTCTCTCTGTCTCTCTCTCTCTCTCTCTCTCTCTGTCTCTCTCTCTCTCTGTCTCTCTCTCTCTCTCTGCTCTCTCTCTCTCTCTCGCTCTGTCTCTCTCTCTATCTCTGTCTCTCTCTCTGTCTCTCTCTCTCTCTCTGTCTCTCTGTCTCTCTCTCTCTCTCTCTCTCTCTCTCTCTCTCTCTCTCTCTCTCTGTCTCTCTCTCTCTCTCTCTCTCTCTCTCTCTCTCTCTCTCTCTCTCTCTCTCTCTCTCTCTCTGTCTCTCTCTCTCTCTCTCTCTGTCTCTCTCTCTCTCTGTCTCTCTCTCTGTCTCTCTCTCTCTCTATCTCTATCTCTGTCTCTCTCTCTCTATCATTATCTCTCATCTCCTCGCTCTCTCCTTTTCTCTTTATCATTTCTCATTCTCTCTCCCTCCCTCTCTCATAACCCATCCTCATTCTCTCTCCCCCTCTCTCATAACCCAGCCTCATTCTGTCTCCACCTCTCTCATAACCCAGCCTCATTCTCTCTCCCCTCTCTCATAACCCAGCCTCATTATCTCTCCCTCCTCTCTCATAACCCAGCCTCATTATCTCTCCCTCCTCTCTCATAACCCAGCCTCATTCTCTCCCTCCCTCTCTCATAACCCAGCCTCATTCTCTCTCCCCTCTCTCATAACCCATCCTCTCCCTCTCTCCTAACCCAGCCTCTCCCTCTCTCCTACCCCAGCCTCTCCCTCTCTCCTACCCCATCCTCTCCCTCTCTCCTACCCCATCCTCTCCCTCTCTCCTACCCCAGCCTCTCCCTCTCTCCTAACCCAGCCTCTCCCTCTCTCCTAACCCAGCCTCTCCCTCTCTCCTAACCCATCCTCTCCCTCTCTCCTACCCCAGCCTCTCCCTCTCACCTACCCCATCCTCTCCCTCTCTCCTAACCCATCCTCTCCCTCTCTCCTAACCCAGCCTCTCCCTCTCTCCTAACCCAGCCTCTCCCTCTCTCCTACCCCATCCTCTCCCTCTCTCCTAACCCATCCTCTCCCTCTCTCCTAATCCAGCCTCTCCCTCTCTCCTCCCCCATCCTCTCCCTCTCTCCTCCCCCATCCTCTCCCTCTCTCCTACCCCAGCCTCTCCCTCTCTCCTACCCCAGCCTCTCCCTCTCTCCTACCCCATCCTCTCCCTCTCTCCTACCCCATCCTCTCCCTCTCTCCTACCCCAGCCTCTCCCTCTCTCCTACCCCATCCTCTCCCTCTCTCCTACCCCATCCTCTCCCTCTCTCCTACCCCATCCTCTCCCTCTCTCCTACCCCAGCCTCTCCCTCTCTCCTACCCCAGCCTCTCCCTCTCTCCTAACCCATCCTCTCCCTCTCTCCTAATCCAGCCTCTCCCTCTCTCCTCCCCCATCCTCTCCCTCTCTCCTCCCCCATCCTCTCCCTCTCTCCTACCCCAGCCTCTCCCTCTCTCCTACCCCAGCCTCTCCCTCTCTCCTACCCCATCCTCTCCCTCTCTCCTACCCCATCCTCTCCCCTCTCCTACCCCAGCCTCTCCCTCTCTCCTACCCCATCCCTCTCCCTCTCTCCTACCCCATCCTCTCCTCTCTCCTACCCCAGCCTCTCCCTCTCTCCTACCCCAGCCTCTCCCTCTCTCCTACCCCAGCCTCTCCCTCTCTCTGAGTCTGAAGCCTGTTTTAGTGTGTTGTCTGAGGGAGTTGGAGATGAAGCTGAACTGTGTAATCTTCTGGTAATGGTGGCTGGTAAAGATGTCTAGGTTTGGCAGCTGTCTGAGATGGGCCACACATATCATTACTCTGTTCTCTTATCTCTCTCTCCTCTCCCCATCCATCTCTCTCTCTCTCTCTCTCTCTCTCTCTCTCTCTCTCTCTCTCTCTCTCTCTCTCTCTCTCTCTCTCTCTCTCTCTCTCTCTCTCTCTCTCTCTCTCTCTCTCTCTCTCTCTCTGCCTCTCTCCTTCTGCCTCTCTCTCCTTCTGCCTCTCTCTTTCTCTGCCTCTCTCTCACTACTTCTCTCTCTCTTCCCTCCCACAGCAAGCGCTGAAGGAGAACGTGAGGAGGAGAGAGGCGGAGGAGAAACAGAGGAGAGCGTGGGTGGCCAAGGAGAAGGCGGAGAGAGAGAAGCAGGAGAGACAGCAACAGAAGAAGAGGAGACTGCTGGAGGTCAACGCAGGTAACGATGAACCACCGACCTCCTCAACACAGATATCTCAATGTATGGCTGATCTCAGCCAATATCTACGCAATGTATGGCTGATC
>NW_026281727.1:100000-117500 GCF_023373465.1 Oncorhynchus keta
AACCAGTAGTGTCCTGTCTACAGCCAGTAGGGGCTCTAACTAACCAGTAGTGTCCTGTCTACAGCCAGTAGGGGCTCTAACTAACCAGCAGTGTCCTGTCCACAGCCAGTAGGGGCTCTAACTAACCAGCAGTGTCCTGTCCACAGCCAGTAGGGGCTCTAACTAACCAGCAGTGTCCTGTCCACAGCCAGTAGGGGCTCTAACTAACCAGCAGTGTCCTGGACACAGCCAGTAGGGGCTCTAACTAACCAGCAGTGTCCTGTCCACAGCCAGTAGGGGCTCTAACTAACCAGCAGTGTCCTGGACACCAGGCCTTGTGGGGGAGAGGATCCACAGATCAAGACCCAGGCCTCACTGTGACAGACACAGGCCTCACTGTGACAGACACAGGCCTCACTGTGACAGACACAGGCCTCACTGTGACAGACACAGGCCTCACTGTGACAGACACAGGCCTCACTGTGACAGACACAGGCCTCACTGTGACAGACCCAGGCCTCACTGTGACAGACACAGGCCTCACTGTGACAGACACAGGCCTCACTGTGACAGACACAGGCCTCACTGTGACAGACACAGGCCTCACTGTGACAGACACAGGCCTCATTGTGACAGACACAGGCCTCACTGTGACAGACACAGGCCTCACTGTGACAGACACAGGCCTCACTGTGACAGACACAGGCCTCACTGTGACAGACACAGGCCTCACTGTGACAGACACAGGCCTCACTGTGACAGACACAGGCCTCACTGTGACAGACACAGGCCTCACTGTGACAGACACAGGCCTGTACCATCCTAAAGTCACCTTCAGAAACAAGCTGTTGAACATCACGGGTCACCGTGTGGTGCAGTCAAAATGGCCGTTCTCTCAGCCTATCCCCCTACGTAGGGCACTACATTTGATCAGGGCCCATAGGGCTGTGGTGTAAAGTAGTGCACTACAGAGGGAATAGGTTAGTGTTTGGGACACACTACTTTTTGTTCTGGGAATAAAAGATGAAGCTCGATCCAGACAGACGTCTCTCTCTCTCTCTCTATGGTTGATTTCTCCAGACAGACGTCTCTCTCTCTCTATGGTTGATTTCTCCAGACAGACGTGTCTCTCTCTCTCTCTATGGTTGATTTCTCCAGACAGACGTGTCTCTCTCTCTCTCTATGGTTGATTTCTCCAGACAGACGTCTCTCTCTCTCTCTCTGTGGTTGATTTCTCCAGACAGACGTCTCTCTCTCTCTCTCTGTGGTTGATTTCTCCAGACAGACGTCTCTCTCTCTCTCTCTCTGTGGTTGATTTCTCCAGACAGACGTCTCTCTCTCTCTCTCTGTGGTTGATTTCTCCAGACAGACGTCTCTCTCTCTCTCTCTCTATGGTTGATTTCTCCAGACAGACGTCTCTCTCTCTCTCTATGGTTGATTTCTCCAGACAGACGTGTCTCTCTCTCTCTCTATGGTTGATTTCTCCAGACAGACGTGTCTCTCTCTCTCTCTATGGTTGATTTCTCCAGACAGACGTGTCTCTCTCTCTCTCTATGGTTGATTTCTTTCCCACTCCTCTCTAACATTCCTGTTAACACAGCATTGGTTGGCAGAGGTGGTTTTAATACAGCTGTTCCAAGCAGTAAGTAATGGCTAATGTCTAGAAGGGCACCAGGTCCCAAATGGCACCCTATTCCCTATATAGCACACTACTTTAAGACCAGGGCTCAATGCCCAAAGGGCTCCAGTCTAAAGTAGTGCACTATACAGGCCAGGGAATAGGCTGCTATTTGAGACTCTGCCAGCGGAGTGGAGAGTGGGAGAGAGGTTAGAGGGGATACAGATTAAGTGTGTACAGGGTGGTAGAGAGGTTAGAAGGGATACAGGTTAAGTGTGTACAGAGTGGTAGAGAGGTTAGAGGGGATACAGGTTTAGTGTGTACAGAGTGGTAGAGAGGTTAGAAGGGATACAGGTTAAGTGTGTACAGAGTGGTAGAGAGGTTAGAAGGGATACAGGTTTAGTGTGTACAGGGTGGTAGAGAGGTTAGAAGGGATACAGGTTAAGTGTGTACAGGGTGGTAGAGAGGTTAGAAGGGATACAGGTTTAGTGTGTACAGAGTGGTAGAGAGGTTAGAAGGGATACTGGATAAGAGGGTAGGAGAGAGGTTAGAAGGGATACTGGTTAAGTGTGTAGAGCGCATAGAAGGAATACTGGTTAAGTGTGTAGAGCGCTTAGAAGGGATACTGGTTAAGAGGGCAGGAGAGAGGTTAGAAGGGATACTGGTTAAGTGTGTACAGGGTGGTACAGAAGTTAGAAGGGATACTGGTTAAGTGTGTAGAGCGCATAGAAGGGATACTGGTTAAGAGGGCAGGAGAGAGGTTAGAAGGTATACAGCTTAAGTGTGTACAGGGTAGTAGAGAGGTTAGAATGGATACTGGTTAAGTGTGTACAGGGTAGTAGAGGTTAGAAGGTATACAGGTTAAGTGTGTACAGGGTAGTAGAGAGGTTAGATGGGATACAGGTTCCTTTAGTTTGTGTTTGAGGGACAGAGTGTGTGCGTGTGTTAGAGAGTGACTCAGTGTGTGCGTGTGTTAGAGAGTGACTCAGTGTGTGTGTGTGTGTGTTAGAGAGTGACTCAGTGTGTGTGTATCATCCCATTCCTCAGGGATATCAAGAGCGTCTTGGTTTTGCGTTGTCTTAATTTCAGCGTATCTAAATGTATTTCAGGCTTCTCAGCACATGTCACATTTCTCTATAAGCCACAGCGACAAAATGTTGGCTGAAGTTTTATCTCTCTCTCTGTGCTAGTTCTCTTAAATTGAAAAGTTTAAAATCACCTCTTGAGTTCTGGAGTCTGTAGCATAGAAATTAAGATTTGTCTGTCAAGAACAGGGCAGTCCAACCCTCTTCCTGGAGATCTACTGTCCTGTAGGTTTTCAGTCCAACCCTCTTCCTGGAGATCTATAGATACCTGTTATAATGGACAGTTACTATAGATACGTGTTATAATGGACAGTTACTATAGATACCTGTTATAATGGACAACGGAGAGGAACTGGACACTGCTGGTTAGTTAGAGCCCCTACTGGCTGTGGACAGGACACTGCTGGTTAGTTAGAGCCCCTGCTAGCTGTGGACAGGACACTACTGGTTAGTTAGAGCCCCTGCTAGCTGTGGACAGGACACTACTGGTTAGTTAGAGCCCCTACTGGCTGTGGACAGGACACTACAGGACACTACTGGTTAGTTAGAGCCCCTACTGGCTGTAGACAGGACACTACTGGTTAGTTAGAGCCCCTACTAGCTGTGGACAGGACACTGCTGGTTAGTTAGAGCCCCTGCTAGCTGTGGACAGGACACTACTGGTTAGTTAGAGCCCCTGCTAGCTGTGGACAGGACACTACTGGTTAGTTAGAGCCTCTACTGGCTGTGGACAGGACACTACTGGTTAGTTAGAGCCCCTACTGGCTGTGGACAGGACACTACTGGTTAGTTAGAGCCCCTACTAGCTGTGGACAGGACACTGCTGGTTAGTTAGAGCCCCTGCTAGCTGTGGACAGGACACTACTGGTTAGACGGATAGAGAACAGTCTCTACGGATAGAGAACAGTATCTTTATACAGTCTCTACGGATAGAGCACAGTCTCTACTGATAGAGAACAGTCCCTGCGGATAGAGAACAGTCTCTACTGATAGAGAACAATCTCTACTGATAGAGAACAATCTCTACTGATAGAGAACAGTCTCTACTGATAGAGAACAGTCTCTACTGATAGAGAACAGTCTGTACGGATAGAGAAGTCTCTACGGATAGAGAACAGTCTCGACGGATAGAGAACAGTCTCTGCGGATAGAGAACAGTCTCTACTGATAGAGAACAGTCTCTACTGATAGAGAACAGTCTCTACTGATAGAGAACAGTCTCTACTGATAGAGAACAGTCTCTACTGATAGAGAACAGTCTCTACGGATAGAGAACAGTCTGCGGATAGAGAACAGTCTCTACTGATAGAGAACAGTCTCTACGGATAGAGAACAGTCTGTGCGGATAGAGAAGTCTCTACTGATAGAGAAGTCTCTACTGATAGAGAACAGTCTCTACTGATAGAGAAGTCTCTACTGATAGAGAACAGTCTTTACGGATAGATAAGTCTCTACTGATAGAGAACAGTCTCTACGGATAGAGCACAGTCTCTACTGATAGAGAACAGTCTCTTTATACAGTCCCTACTGATAGAGAACCGTCTCTACTGATAGAGAACAGTCTCTACTGATAGAGAACAGTCTCTACTGATAGAGAACAGTCTCTGCGGATAGAGAACAGTCTCTACTGATAGAGAAGTCTCTACTGATAGAGAACAGTCTTTACGGATAGATACGTCTCTACTGATAGAGAACAGTCTCTACGGATAGAGCACAGTCTCTACTGATAGAGAACAGTCTCTTTATACAGTCCCTACTGATAGAGAACCGTCTCTACTGATAGAGAACAGTCTCTGCGGATAGAGAACAGTCTCTACTGATAGAGAACAGTCTCTACTGATAGAGAACAGTCTCTACTGATAGAGAACAGTCTCTACTGATAGAGAACAGTCTCTACTGATGGAGAACAGTCTCTACTGATGGAGAACAGTCTCTACTGATGGAGAACAGTCTCTTTATACAGTTCCTACTGATAGAGAACCGTCTCTACTGATAGAGAACAGTCTCTACTGATAGAGAACATTCTCTACTGATAGAGAACAGTCTCTACTGATAGAGAACAGTCTCTACTGATGGATAACAGTCTCTACTGATAGAGAACAGTCTCTACTGATGGAGAACAGTCTCTACTGATGGAGAACAGTCTCTACTGATAGAGAACAGTCTCTACTGATGGAGAACAGTCTCTACTGATGGAGAACAGTCTCTACTGATGGAGAACAGTCTCTTTATACAGTCCCTACTGATAGAGAACAGTCTCTACTGATAGAGAACAGTCTCTACTGATGGATAACAGTCTCTACTGATAGAGAACAGTCTCTACTGATGGAGAACAGTCTCTACTGATGGAGAACAGTCTCTACTGATAGAGAACAGTCTCTACTGATGGAGAACAGTCTCTACTGATAGAGAACAGTCTCTACTGATGGATAACAGTCTCTACTGATAGAGAACAGTCTCTACTGATGGAGAACAGTCTCTACTGATGGAGAACAGTCTCTACTGATGGAGAACAGTCTCTACTGATGGAGAACAGTCTCTACTGATGGAGAACAGTCTCTACTGATGGAGAACAGTCTCTACTGATGGAGAACAGTCTCTACTGATAGAGAACAGTCTCTACTGATGGAGAACAGTCTCTACTGATGGAGAACAGTCTCTTTATACAGTCCCTACTGATAGAGAACCGTCTCTACCGAGAGAGAACAGTCTCTACCGATAGAGAACAGTCTTCTGTTGAGAATGGTGTTGTCTTCATGAAGTTAGATCAAAGCTGAATCAACAGAGAATAAACACGTGGGCAGAAGCTGCGGGGCTCTTCAGTTCTGTAAAACACAAAGTTCAGCGAACGGTCTGACCGTTGTGCATGTTGTTCTCGTTACTGTGCTGAAGGACACGGACATTAGAGATCTGTGTGTCGGCGTGTTTGTGTTTTTGTATCGTGGAGACTGTGAGGCGACACTTGATTCCTGGGCCTTTCTGTTTCAATTTAACGCAATTTAACTTACTTTATGGACACCTTTAGTAAAAAACTTATCGACTTTAATGATAAAACCTGTTTTCTGGGTCGCCCTTCCCTCTCTCCCTCCACCACCCAGCCACACACACACACACGCACACACACACACACACACACACCCACAGACACACCCAGCTCTGCATGTATGAGTAATGATGAGAGGGCTTCCGTGTGCTTGGCTCTCGCTCTGAAACACGAGGAGATGAGAGACGACCAGGGTGTAGCGTTACCATAGAGACCAGCCCTGTCCTATGGAGATGAGAGACGACCAGGGGTAGCGTTACCATAGAGACCAGCCCTGTCCTATGGAGATGAGAGAGACCAGCCCTGTCCTATGGAGATGAGAGACGACCAGGGTTAACATAGAGATAGCCCTGTCCTATGGAGATGAGAGACGACCAGGGTTAACATAGAGACCAGCCCTGTCCTATGGAGATGAGAGACGACCAGGGTTAACATAGAGACCAGCCCTGTCCTATGGAGATGAGAGACGACCAGGGTTAACATAGAGACCAGCCCTGTCCTATGGAGATGAGAGACGACCAGGGTTAGAGACCAGCCCTGTCCTATGGAGATGAGAGACGACCAGGGAGACCAGCCCTGTCCTATAGAGATGAGAGACGACCAGGGTTAACATAGAGACCAGCCCTGTCCTATGGAGATGAGAGACGACCAGGGTTACCATAGAGACCAGCCCTGTCCTATAGAGATGAGAGACGACCAGGGTTAACATAGAGCCCAGCCCTGTCCTATAGAGATGAGAGACGACCAGGGTTAACATAGAGCCCAGCCCTGTCCTATGGAGATGAGAGACGACCAGGGTTAACATAGAGACCAGCCCTGTCCTATAGAGATGAGAGACGACCAGGGTTACCATAGAGACCAGCCCTGTCCTATGGAGATGAGAGACGACCGGGGTTACCATAGAGACCAGCCCTGTCCTATAGAGATGAGAGACGACCAGGGTTAACATAGAGACCAGCCCTGTCCTATGGAGATGAGAGACGACCAGGGTTAACATAGAGACCAGCCCTGTCCTATGGAGATGAGAGACGACCAGGGTTACCATAGAGACCAGCCCTGTCCTATAGAGATGAGAGACGACCAGGGTTAACATAGAGCCCAGCCCTGTCCTATAGAGATGAGAGACGACCAGGGTTAACATAGAGCCCAGCCCTGTCCTATGGAGATGAGAGACGACCAGGGTTAACATAGAGACCAGCCCTGTCCTATGGAGATGAGAGACGACCGGGGTTACCATAGAGACCAGCCCTGTCCTATAGAGATGAGAGACGACCGGGGTTACCATAGAGACCAGCCCTGTCCTATAGAGATGAGAGACGACCAGGGTTACCATAGAGACCAGCCCTGTCCTATGGAGATGAGAGACGACCAGGGTTAACATAGAGACCAGCCCTGTCCTATGGAGATGAGAGACGACCAGGGTTACCATAGAGACCAGCCCTGTCCTATGGAGATGAGAGACGACCAGGGTTACCATAGAGACCAGCCCTGTCCTATGGAGATGAGAGACGACCAGGGTTACCATAGAGACCAGCCCTGTCCTATGGAGATGAGAGACGACCAGGGTTACCATAGAGACCAGCCCTGTCCTATGGAGATGAGAGACGACCAGGGTTAACATAGAGACCAGCCCTGTCCTATGGAGATGAGAGACGACCAGGGTTAACATAGAGACCAGCCCTGTCCTATGGAGATGAGAGACGACCAGGGTTACCATAGAGACCAGCCCTGTCCTATGGAGATGAGAGACGACCAGGGTTAACATAGAGACCAGCCCTGTCCTATGGAGATGAGAGACGACCAGGGTTAACATAGAGACCAGCCCTGTCCTATGGAGATGAGAGACGACCAGGGTTAACATAGAGACCAGCCCTGTCCTATAGAGATGAGAGACGACCAGGGTTACCATAGAGACCAGCCCTGTCCTATAGAGATGTACATTCACATTGATGAGGTAGTGGTTTTTCCCTCCGTCTCCCGGCTGCTGCTGCATGCTGGGCCATCGTAGCGGCTCTATGACAGATCTGTTAACTCCCAGGGTAGGAGCGGGAAGGGGACAAATGTTTGTGGAGCGACAAATTAAACATCACGGCTTTATTTAACATTTCCTACGTGGCTACCAAGGATGAACTATTAAGATGTCAAATAGAGGACTCCTGCGCCTCCAGGCGCCCTGCGCCTCACAGGCACACGGAGAGAGGAGACAGACGCCCTGCGCCTCACAGACACAGAGAGAGAGGAGACAGACGCCCTGCGCCTCACAGACACACGGAGAGAGGAGACAGACGCCCTGCGCCTCACAGACACACGGAGAGAGAGGAGACAGACGCCCTGCGCCTCACAGACACACAGAGAGAGGAGACAGACGCCCTGCGCCTCACAGACACAGAGAGAGAGGAGACAGACGCCCTGCGCCTCACAGACACAGAGAGAGGAGACAGACGCCCTGCGCCTCACAGACACACGGAGAGAGGAGACAGACGCCCTGCGCCTCACAGACACACGGAGAGAGAGGAGACAGACGCCCTGCGCCTCACAGACACACAGAGAGAGGAGACAGACGCCCTGTGCCTCACAGACACACGGAGAGAGGAGACAGACGCCCTGCGCCTCACAGACACAGAGAGAGAGGAGACAGACGCCCTGCGCCTCACAGACACACGGAGAGAGGAGACAGACGCCCTGCGCCTCACAGACACAGAGAGAGAGGAGACAGACGCCCTGCGCCTCACAGACACACAGAGAGAGGAGACAGACGCCCTGCGCCTCACAGACACACGGAGAGAGAGGAGACAGACGCCCTGCGCCTCACAGACACACAGAGAGAGGAGACAGACGCCCTGCGCCTCACAGACACAGAGAGAGAGGAGACAGAGGCTGTTCCCAGACGCTGTCAGACGTCAGACGCTGTTCCCAGATCAGTAACATCAGACGCTGTTCCCAGATCAGTAACGTCAGACGCTGTTCCCAGATCAGTAACGTCAGACGCTGTTCCCAGATCAGTAACATCAGACGCTGTTCCCAGATCAGTAACATCAGACGCTGTTCCCAGATCAGTAACGTCAGACGCTGTTCCCAGATCAGTAACGTCAGACGCTGTTCCCAGATCAGTAACAACAGACGCTGTTCCCAGATCAGTAATATCAGACGCTGTTCCCAGGTCAGTAATATCAGACGCTGTTCCCAGATCAGTAATATCAGACGCTGTTCCCAGATCAGTAACATCAGACGCTGTTCCCAGATCAGTAATATCAGACGCTGTTCCCAGATCAGTAATATCAGACGCTGTTCCCAGATCAGTAACGTCAGACGCTGTTCCCAGATCAGTAACATCAGACGCTGTTCCCAGATCAGTAACGTCAGACGCTGTTCCCAGATCAGTAACATCAGACGCTGTTCCCAGATCAGTAATATCAGACGCTGTTCCCAGATCAGTAACATCAGACGCTGTTCCCAGATCAGTAATATCAGACGCTGTTCCCAGATCAGTAACGTCAGACGCTGTTCCCAGATCAGTAACGTCAGACGCTGTTCCCAGATCAGTAACATCAGACGCTGTTCCCAGATCAGTAATATCAGACGCTGTTCCCAGATCAGTAACGTCAGACGCTGTTCCCAGATCAGTAACGTCAGACGCTGTTCCCAGATCAGACGCTGTTCCCAGATCAGTAACGTCAGACGCTGTTCCCAGATCAGTAACGTCAGACGCTGTTCCCAGATCAGTAACATCAGACGCTGTTCCCAGATCAGTAATATCAGACGCTGTTCCCAGATCAGTAACGTCAGACGCTGTTCCCAGATCAGACGCTGTTCCCAGATCAGTAACATCAGACGCTGTTCCCAGATCAGTAACGTCAGACGCTGTTCCCAGATCAGTAATATCAGACGCTGTTCCCAGATCAGTAATATCAGACGCTGTTCCCAGATCAGTAATATCAGACGCTGTTCCCAGATCAGTAACGTCAGACGCTGTTCCCAGATCAGTAACGTCAGACGCTGTTCCCAGATCAGTAACATCAGACGCTGTTCCCAGATCAGTAACATCAGACGCTGTTCCCAGATCAGTAACGTCAGACGCTGTTCCCAGATCAGACGCTGTTCCCAGATCAGTAATATCAGACGCTGTTCCCAGATCAGTAACATCAGACGCTGTTCCCAGATCAGTAACATCAGACGCTGTTCCCAGATCAGTAACATCAGACGCTGTTCCCAGATCAGTAACATCAGACGCTGTTCCCAGATCAGTAACGTAATATCAGACGCTGTTCCCAGATCAGTAATATCAGACGCTGTTCCCAGGTCAGTAATATCAGACGCTGTTCCCAGATCAGTAATATCAGACGCTGTTCCCAGATCAGTAACGATCAGACGCTGTTCCCAGATCAGTAACGTCAGACGCTGTTCCCAGATCAGTAACATCAGACGCTGTTCCCAGATCAGTAATATCAGACGCTGTTCCCAGATCAGTAACATCAGACGCTGTTCCCAGATCAGTAACATCAGACGCTGTTCCCAGATCAGTAACGTCAGACGCTGTTCCCAGATCAGTAACGTCAGACGCTGTTCCCAGATCAGACGCTGTTCCCAGATCAGTAACGTCAGACGCTGTTCCCAGATCAGTAACGTCAGACGCTGTTCCCAGATCAGTAACATCAGACGCTGTTCCCAGATCAGTAATATCAGACGCTGTTCCCAGGTCAGTAACATCAGACGCTGTTCCCAGATCAGACGCTGTTCCCAGATCAGTAATATCAGACGCTGTTCCCAGATCAGTAATATCAGACGCTGTTCAGATCAGACGCTGTTCCCAGATCAGTAATATCAGACGCTGTTCCCAGATCAGTAATATCAGACGCTGTTCCCAGATCAGTAACATCAGACGCTGTTCCCAGATCAGTAACATCAGACGCTGTTCCCAGATCAGTAACATCAGACGCTGTTCCCAGATCAGTAATATCAGACGCTGTTCCCAGATCAGTAACATCAGACGCTGTTCCCAGATCAGTAACATCAGACGCTGTTCCCAGATCAGTAACATCAGACGCTGTTCCCAGATCAGTAACGCCAACGATCAGTAACGCTGTTCCCAGACGCTGTTCCCAGATCAGACGCTGTTCCCAGATCAGTAACGCCAGACGCTGTTCCCAGATCAGTAACGCCAGACGCTGTTCCCAGATCAGACGCTGTTCCCAGATCAGTAATATCAGACGCTGTTCCCAGATCAGTAACATCAGACGCTGTTCCCAGATCAGTAACATCAGACGCTGTTCCCAGATCAGTAACATCAGACGCTGTTCCCAGATCAGTAACATCAGACGCTGTTCCCAGATCAGTAACGCCAGACGCTGTTCCCAGATCAGTAATATCAGACGCTGTTCCCAGGTCAGTAATATCAGACGCTGTTCCCAGATCAGTAATATCAGACGCTGTTCCCAGATCAGTAACGCCAGACGCTGTTCCCAGATCAGTAACGCCAGACGCTGTTCCCAGATCAGTAACATCAGACGCTGTTCCCAGATCAGTAATATCAGACGCTGTTCCCAGATCAGTAACATCAGACGCTGTTCCCAGATCAGTAACATCAGACGCTGTTCCCAGATCAGTAACGTCAGACGCTGTTCCCAGATCAGTAACGTCAGACGCTGTTCCCAGATCAGACGCTGTTCCCAGATCAGTAACGTCAGACGCTGTTCCCAGATCAGTAACGTCAGACGCTGTTCCCAGATCAGTAACATCAGACGCTGTTCCCAGATCAGTAATATCAGACGCTGTTCCCAGGTCAGTAACATCAGACGCTGTTCCCAGATCAGACGCTGTTCCCAGATCAGTAATATCAGACGCTGTTCCCAGATCAGTAATATCAGACGCTGTTCCCAGATCAGACGCTGTTCCCAGATCAGTAATATCAGACGCTGTTCCCAGATCAGTAACGTCAGACGCTGTTCCCAGATCAGTAACATCAGACGCTGTTCCCAGATCAGTAACATCAGACGCTGTTCCCAGGTCAGTAATATCAGACGCTGTTCCCAGATCAGTAATATCAGACGCTGTTCCCAGATCAGTAACATCAGACGCTGTTCCCAGATCAGTAACATCAGACGCTGTTCCCAGATCAGTAACATCAGACGCTGTTCCCAGATCAGTAATATCAGACGCTGTTCCCAGATCAGTAACATCAGACGCTGTTCCCAGATCAGTAACATCAGACGCTGTTCCCAGATCAGTAACGTCAGACGCTGTTCCCAGATCAGTAACGTCAGACGCTGTTCCCAGATCAGACGCTGTTCCCAGATCAGTAATATCAGACGCTGTTCCCAGATCAGTAACATCAGACGCTGTTCCCAGATCAGTAACATCAGACGCTGTTCCCAGATCAGTAACATCAGACGCTGTTCCCAGATCAGTAACATCAGACGCTGTTCCCAGATCAGTAACGTCAGACGCTGTTCCCAGATCAGTAATATCAGACGCTGTTCCCAGGTCAGTAATATCAGACGCTGTTCCCAGATCAGTAATATCAGACGCTGTTCCCAGATCAGTAACGTCAGACGCTGTTCCCAGATCAGTAACGTCAGACGCTGTTCCCAGATCAGTAACATCAGACGCTGTTCCCAGATCAGTAATATCAGACGCTGTTCCCAGATCAGTAACATCAGACGCTGTTCCCAGATCAGTAACATCAGACGCTGTTCCCAGATCAGTAACGTCAGACGCTGTTCCCAGATCAGTAACGTCAGACGCTGTTCCCAGATCAGACGCTGTTCCCAGATCAGTAACGTCAGACGCTGTTCCCAGATCAGTAACGTCAGACGCTGTTCCCAGATCAGTAACATCAGACGCTGTTCCCAGATCAGTAATATCAGACGCTGTTCCCAGGTCAGTAACATCAGACGCTGTTCCCAGATCAGTAACATCAGACGCTGTTCCCAGATCAGTAACGTCAGACGCTGTTCCCAGATCAGTAACGTCAGACGCTGTTCCCAGATCAGACGCTGTTCCCAGATCAGTAACGTCAGACGCTGTTCCCAGATCAGTAACGTCAGACGCTGTTCCCAGATCAGTAACATCAGACGCTGTTCCCAGATCAGTAACGTCAGACGCTGTTCCCAGATCAGTAACGTCAGACGCTGTTCCCAGATCAGACGCTGTTCCCAGATCAGTAACGTCAGACGCTGTTCCCAGATCAGTAACGTCAGACGCTGTTCCCAGATCAGACGCTGTTCCCAGATCAGTAATATCAGACGCTGTTCCCAGATCAGTAACGTCAGACGCTGTTCCCAGATCAGTAACATCAGACGCTGTTCCCAGATCAGTAACATCAGACGCTGTTCCCAGGTCAGTAATATCAGACGCTGTTCCCAGATCAGTAATATCAGACGCTGTTCCCAGATCAGTAACATCAGACGCTGTTCCCAGATCAGTAACATCAGACGCTGTTCCCAGATCAGTAACATCAGACGCTGTTCCCAGATCAGTAACGTCAGACGCTGTTCCCAGATCAGACGCTGTTCCCAGATCAGTAATATCAGACGCTGTTCCCAGATCAGTAACATCAGACGCTGTTCCCAGATCAGTAACATCAGACGCTGTTCCCAGATCAGTAACATCAGACGCTGTTCCCAGATCAGTAACATCAGACGCTGTTCCCAGATCAGTAACGTCAGACGCTGTTCCCAGATCAGTAATATCAGACGCTGTTCCCAGGTCAGTAATATCAGACGCTGTTCCCAGATCAGTAACGTCAGACGCTGTTCCCAGATCAGACGCTGTTCCCAGATCAGTAACAACAGACGCTGTTCCCAGATCAGTAATATCAGACGCTGTTCCCAGGTCAGTAATATCAGACGCTGTTCCCAGATCAGTAATATCAGACGCTGTTCCCAGGTCAGTAAAATCAGACGCTGTTCCCAGATCAGTAACATCAGACGCTGTTCCCAGATCAGTAACATCAGACGCTGTTCCCAGATCAGTAATATCAGACGCTGTTCCCAGATCAGTAACATCAGACGCTGTTCCCAGATCAGTAACGTCAGACGCTGTTCCCAGATCAGTAACATCAGACGCTGTTCCCAGATCAGTAACGTCAGACGCTGTTCCCAGATCAGTAACATCAGACGCTGTTCCCAGATCAGTAACATCAGACGCTGTTCCCAGATCAGTAACAACAGACGCTGTTCCCAGATCAGTAACGTCAGACGCTGTTCCCAGATCAGTAACGTCAGACGCTGTTCCCAGATCAGTAACGTCAGACGCTGTTCCCAGATCAGTAACATCAGACGCTGTTCCCAGATCAGTAACGTCAGACGCTGTTCCCAGATCAGTAATATCAGACGCTGTTCCCAGGTCAGTAACGTCAGACGCTGTTCCCAGATCAGTAACATCAGACGCTGTTCCCAGATCAGTAACATCAGACGCTGTTCCCAGGTCAGTAACATCAGACGCTGTTCCCAGATCAGTAACGTCAGACGCTGTTCCCAGATCAGTAACATCAGACGCTGTTCCCAGATCAGTAACATCAGACGCTGTTCCCAGGTCAGTAACATCAGACGCTGTTCCCAGATCAGTAACGTCAGACGCTGTTCCCAGATCAGTAACGTCAGACGCTGTTCCCAGATCAGACGCTGTTCCCAGATCAGTAACGTCAGACGCTGTTCCCAGATCAGACGCTGTTCCCAGATCAGTAACATCAGACGCTGTTCCCAGATCAGTAACATCAGACGCTGTTCCCAGGTCAGTAATATCAGACGCTGTTCCCAGGTCAGTAATATCAGACGCTGTTCCCAGATCAGTAACATCAGACGCTGTTCCCAGGTCAGTAATATCAGACGCTGTTCCCAGGTCAGTAATATCAGACGCTGTTCCCAGATCAGTAACATCAGACGCTGTTCCCAGGTCAGTAATATCAGACGCTGTTCCCAGATCAGTAATATCAGACGCTGTTCCCAGATCAGTAACATCAGACGCTGTTCCCAGATCAGTAACGTCAGACGCTGTTCCCAGATCAGTAATATCAGACGCTGTTCCCAGGTCAGTAACGTCAGACGCTGTTCCCAGATCAGTAACATCAGACGCTGTTCCCAGATCAGTAACATCAGACGCTGTTCCCAGGTCAGTAACATCAGACGCTGTTCCCAGATCAGTAACGTCAGACGCTGTTCCCAGATCAGTAACGTCAGACGCTGTTCCCAGATCAGACGCTGTTCCCAGATCAGTAACGTCAGACGCTGTTCCCAGATCAGACGCTGTTCCCAGATCAGTAACATCAGACGCTGTTCCCAGATCAGTAACATCAGACGCTGTTCCCAGGTCAGTAATATCAGACGCTGTTCCCAGATCAGTAATATCAGACGCTGTTCCCAGATCAGTAATATCAGACGCTGTTCCCAGATCAGTAATATCAGACGCTGTTCCCAGATCAGTAATATCAGACGCTGTTCCCAGATCAGTAACGTCAGACGCTGTTCCCAGATCAGTAACATCAGACGCTGTTCCCAGATCAGTAACGTCAGACGCTGTTCCCAGATCAGTAACATCAGACGCTGTTCCCAGATCAGTAACATCAGACGCTGTTCCCAGGTCAGTAACATCAGACGCTGTTCCCAGATCAGTAACGTCAGACGCTGTTCCCAGATCAGTAACGTCAGACGCTGTTCCCAGATCAGACGCTGTTCCCAGATCAGTAACGTCAGACGCTGTTCCCAGATCAGACGCTGTTCCCAGATCAGTAACATCAGACGCTGTTCCCAGATCAGTAACATCAGACGCTGTTCCCAGGTCAGTAATATCAGACGCTGTTCCCAGGTCAGTAATATCAGACGCTGTTCCCAGATCAGTAACATCAGACGCTGTTCCCAGGTCAGTAATATCAGACGCTGTTCCCAGATCAGTAATATCAGACGCTGTTCCCAGATCAGTAATATCAGACGCTGTTCCCAGATCAGTAATATCAGACGCTGTTCCCAGATCAGTAACATCAGACGCTGTTCCCAGATCAGTAACGTCAGACGCTGTTCCCAGATCAGTAACATCAGACGCTGTTCCCAGATCAGTAACATCAGACGCTGTTCCCAGATCAGTAACAACAGACGCTGTTCCCAGATCAGTAACGTCAGACGCTGTTCCCAGATCAGTAACGTCAGACGCTGTTCCCAGATCAGTAACGTCAGACGCTGTTCCCAGATCAGTAACGTCAGACGCTGTTCCCAGATCAGTAATATCAGACGCTGTTCCCAGGTCAGTAACGTCAGACGCTGTTCCCAGATCAGTAACATCAGACGCTGTTCCCAGATCAGTAACATCAGACGCTGTTCCCAGGTCAGTAACATCAGACGCTGTTCCCAGATCAGTAATATCAGACGCTGTTCCCAGATCAGTAACGTCAGACGCTGTTCCCAGATCAGTAACATCAGACGCTGTTCCCAGGTCAGTAACGTCAGACGCTGTTCCCAGATCAGTAATATCAGACGCTGTTCCCAGATCAGTAACGTCAGACGCTGTTCCCAGATCAGTAATATCAGACGCTGTTCCCAGATCAGTAACGTCAGACGCTGTTCCCAGATCAGTAACATCAGACGCTGTTCCCAGATCAGTAACGTCAGACGCTGTTCCCAGGTCAGTAATATCAGACGCTGTTCCCAGATCAGTAACATCAGACGCTGTTCCCAGATCAGTAACGTCAGACGCTGTTCCCAGGTCAGTAACGTCAGACGCTGTTCCCAGATCAGATCTAGTTCTGCTGTACCTTCTGCACGCCGGCTCACATCATGTGTATATAAATATATTAATGTCTTCATTTTGAAGACAAAAAGGAGAAGCGAAAGGCTTTTGTACACACCTCTTTAACGATAAGTCTCCTGTCACAGGTGCGTTCTGGGTAAATAGAGAGAAGCAGGCAGAAATGGGGCAGACATCAAAGTGTTGTTGAGCTGTGATACCTTCAAAGACTTAGATTAGAGCTCTTCTTCTCTCCCCTCTCCAATCCTCTCTCCACCTCTCATCTCCCCTCCTCTCATCTCCACCTCTCATCTCCCCTCCTCTCCTCTCTCCACCTCTCATCTCCCTCTCCTCTCTCCCCCTCTCATCTCTCCACCTCTCATCTCCCTCTCCTCTCTCCCCCTCTCATCTCCCTCTCCTCTCTCCACCTCTCATCTCCCTCTCCCTCTCCTCTCCTCTCTCCCCTCTCCAATCCTCTCTCCACCTCTCATCTCCCCTCCTCTCATCTCCCCCTCTCATCTCCCTCTCCTCTCTCCACCTCTCATCTCCCTCTCCTCTCTCCACCTCTCATCTCCCCTCCTCTCATCTCCCCCTCTCATCTCCCTCTCCTCTCTCCACCTCTCATCTCCCCTCCTCTCATCTCCCCCTCTCATCTCCCTCTCCTCTCTCCACCTCTCATCTCCCTCTCATCTCCTCTCCCTCTCCTCTCCTCTCTCCCTCTCCAATCCTTTCTCCCCCTCATCTCCCTCCTCTCTCCACCTCTCATCTCCCCTCCTCTCATCTCCCCCTCTCATCTCCCTCTCCTCTCTCCACCTCTCATCTCCCTCTCATCTCCTCTCCCTCTCCTCTCCTCTCTCCCTCTCCAATCCTTTCTCCCTCTCCTCTCCCCTCCTCTCCCTCTCCAATCCTCTCTCCACCTCTCATCTCCTCTCCCTCTCCTCTCTCCCTCTCCAATCCTCTCTCCACCTCTCATCTCCTCTCCCTCTCCTCTCCTCTCTCCCTCTCCAATCCTCTCTCCACCTCTCATCTCCTCTCCCTCTCTCCCTCTCCAATCCTCTCTCC